>NC_134362.1:159189295-159431795 GCF_048569485.1 Anomaloglossus baeobatrachus
ATCTATCCATCTATCTATCCATGTATCTATCCATCCATCTATCTATCCTTCTATCTTTTATCCATCTATCTATCCATCTATCTATCCATCTAACTATCCATCTATCTATCCATCTATCTATGCATCTATCTATCCATCTATCAATCCTTCTATCTATCTATCTATCTATCTTTTATCTATCTATCTATGCATCTATCTATCTATCTATCCATCTATCTATCCATGTATCTATCCATCCATCTATCTATCCTTCTATCTTTTATCCATCTATCTATCCATCTATCTATCCATCTATCTATCCATCTATCTATCTATCTGTCTATGCATCTAGCTATCCTTCTATCAATCCTTCTATCTATCCTTCTATCTATCCATCTATCTATCCTTCTATCAATCCTTCTATCTATCCTTCTATCTATCCATCTATCTATCCATCTATCTATGCATCTATCTATCCATCTATCAATCCTTCTATCTATCTATCTTTTATCTATCTATCTATGCATCTATCTATCTATCCATCTATCTATCCATGTATCTATCCATCCATCTATCTATCCTTCTATCTTTTATCCATCTATCTATCCATCTATCTATCCATCTATCTATCTATCTATGCATCTAGCTATCCTTCTATCAATCCTTCTATCTATCCTTCTATCTATCCATCTATCTATCCTTCTATCAATCCTTCTATCTATCCTTCTATCTATCCATATATCTATCCATTTATCTATCCATCTATCTATGCATCTATCTATCCATCTATCAATCCTTCTATCTATCTATCTTTTATCTATCTATCTATGCATCTATCTATCTATCCATCTATCTATCCATGTATCTATCCATCCATCTATCTATCCTTCTATCTTTTATCTATCTATCTATCTATCCATCTATCTATCCATCTATCTATCCATCTATCCATCTATCTATCCATCTATCTATCCATCTATCTAGCTATCTATCTATGCATCTATCTATCCTTCTATCAATCCTTCTATCTATCCTTCTATCTATCCTTCTATCAATCCTTCTATCTATCCTTCTATCTATCCATCTATCTATCCATCTATCTATCCATCTAGCTATGCATCTATCTATCTATCCATCTATCAATCCTTCTATCTATCTATCTTTTATCTATCTATCTATGCATCTATCTATCTATCCATCTATCTATCCATGTATCTATCCATTCATCTATCTATCCTTCTATCTTTTATCCATCTATCTATCCATCTATCTATCTATCTATCTATCTATCTATCTATCTATGCATCTAGCATCTAGTTATCCTTCTATCAATCCTTCTATCTATCCTTCTATCTATCCATCTATCTATCCTTCTATCAAACCTTCTATCTATCCTTCTATCTATCCATCTATCTATCCATCTATCTATCCATCTATCTATGCATCTATCTATCTATCTATCCATCTATCAATCCTTCTATCTATCTATCTTTTATCTATCTATCTATGCATCTATCTATCCATCTATCTATCCATGTATCTATCCATCCATCTATCTATCCTTCTATCTTTTATCCATCTATCTATCCATCTATCTATCCATCTATCTATCCATCTATGCATCTAGCTATCCTTCTATCAATCCTTCTATCTATCCATCTATCTATACATCTATCTATCCTTCTATCAATCCTTCTATCTATCCTTCTATCTATCCATCTATCTATCTATCTATCTATCTTTTATCTATCTATCTATGCATCTATCTATCCATCTATCTATCTATCTATCTATCTATCTATCTATCTATCTATCTATGCATCTATCTATCCTTCTATCAATCCATCTATCTATCCTTCTATCTATCTATCTATCTTTTATCTATCTATCTATGCATCTATCTATCTATCCATCTATCTATCCATGTATCTATCCATCCATCTATCTATCCTTCTATCTTTTATCCATCTATCTATCCATCTATCTATCCATCTATCTATCCATCTATCTATCTATTTATGCATCTATGTATCCTTCTATCAATCCTTCTATCTATCCTTCTATCTATCCATCTATCTATCCATCTATCTATCCATCTATCTATCTATCCATGTATCTATCCATCTATCTATCCATCTATCTATCCATCTATCAATCCTTCTATCTATCCTTCTATCTATCTATCTATCCATCTATTTATCCATCTATCTATCCATCTATCTATCCATCTATCTATGCATCTATCTATCCATCTATCAATCCTTCTATCTATCCTTCTATCTATCCTTTATGTATCTATCTATCTATCTATCTATCTATCTTTTATTTATCTATTCATCTATCTATCCATCTATCTATGACTATTAATTACCGATTTATCTATCCATTTTACACCGTCTCACATGTGTTTGAATTTTTTGTATATATGATTTAATTCCTTTTTTTTTTTAAAATTGTAGGTGGAATGTAGACCAGGATTGTGGGATACAGCGTGTGCAGAATACCATAACAAGTATAAACGACATGACTGGTGGACCCAAATTTGTAGAGAGCTATTTCCCCTCTTTGATGAGGCCGATAAAAATCTACAGTTTCAAGTTGGTAATGGGCTAAACGTTTTTTGGTTTTTTTGGGTTTGTTATTATTCACATAATTGAGTAATTTATTTTTGCTTTACAGATAAAGACGTTCGGAATCGATGGCGGTCCGTCAAAGACAGATTTCAAAAAGACCAGGCAAAGGCGAACCTGAGTGGATCATCAGCGCCCTCCAGAAAAATATTGTTTGAGGATGAACTACAGTTCCTTAACACTGGTCGAAGATTACGACCGTAAGTATTTGTCTTTGTAATTTTTTATAAAATATACTTTTTTTCCCAAAAATCTGATACCAAATTTGTCTCCTTGAAATCTTAGCACTGAAGGTAATATCATGCCGGAAGCGCCAAATGTGACTATTGAAACAGAATCCGACTGTGACATGCAACCTTTGGCAACCGACAATTTGGAGGACATCGCATCCGCAGCTGCTGGCAACATCAGCTCGGAGTTACCCTCCACTGCACCGGAACCGTCAGCCTCTGAAGAACGGCCGGACACCGATTGTTCGACCACAGCTTCTAATCGATGTACCAGCATGCCATCTTCGTCAGTAGCGAATAAAGAAAGGTCTACCATATTGCTCCGTAAAAAAGGGAAGACTACAAAATCTTCAACTGTCTCTGAGAAATGTGATCAGCTGACTTGTGAGGCATTGAACCTTTTAAAAAAATCAGCCTCCCAAGCAAATAAATGTGATTCATTTGCTTCCAGCTTGTCTAGCAGGCTGCAAGAAATGTCCAAACAAACACAGTCCACATGCATGGCTGCATGCTGTGCACTGTTTGATGGTTTTGAAGACCCCGCCCCCATCCCACTCTAGCCAAAATTGTAAATGTAATTTGTAATGCATTTGGTAACCAAAACAATACTGATCAAACAATGATCCAGCAACAATCCCACCCAAACAATTTGCCCCTGGGTCAACAAAACCAAGGTTATGTTGGTGTAACAACACCAAGTTTCCAATCCCAACATCAATCAGCTGAAGTAGGCCAAAACAATGTTCTAAATCAACAGAGGGCTTCAATGACCAACCAATCTGACAACTATAATAATTCTGGGTATTTTACCCAAGAATTATATAGGTTGTGATAATTATATATGTACCTCAGATATGTATCACACATGATAACTTGAAGGCCGCACTTTTTTTGTGGTAAAAGCCATAGACACTCTATCCATAAGTATGTACCAATTTTTTTTTATTACTCTAAAATTTTTATGTTAATTTGTACAAATCGGACAAAGAGTCACAATGGCGAGAGAATTGCGCCAGTCTGTCAGCACATCACCCGTCATGGCCACACACACACCGGACAGGAGTGTCTCAGCGGCATAGAAATACATACAGCCGATCTGTTCCTGTCAGGAGAGTGTGTTGCCGTGCCTGGTGATGTGAAACAAGACTTGGGCAAGTCTCTCTCAAGTGTGACAGCCCCGTCACACACAGACATAAATCTTTGGCAGATCTGTGCTTGCAGTGAAATCATGGGCATATTGTTACATGTGTACACAGCCACAAACCTGCCACTGATTGTCCACAATTTCACTGCAACCACAGATCGGCCAAAGATTTATCTGTGTGTGTGACAGGGTCTTGATTGTTGTAGGGATGTCAAATTTGTATTCATGACTGGTTCAGCAGTCCTGTGTGCATTTTTCAAAACACTGCTTCACTGTCCAACAATAATTCTCCATATAAATAGGGTCCGGTCTTTACAAAGTTTAATTTCTACATGCTGATGACTCCAGGGTCTATGTCGTAATTTGATAAAAAGGTCTGTCCTTCATGTATTCCTGTGGCTTGGTGGCCATATCACAGTTGCTAGAGTGACTGTTTTTTTTTGGGTGTTTTTAAATTTGTTAATTACATTGTTATAGTTGCCAATTTAAATTTGCATATGGATACAGTGTGGCCTAAAGTATTGACCCCCCTGCAATTCTGTCACAGAATACTCAATTTATTCTCAAAAAATGAAGATTGATTTTAAGATAATAAACTTAAGTACTTTGTGATGATAAACATTTTCATGAGTAAACTGATTATTCTGTGCCAGGATTGCAGGGGTGCCAATAATTTTGTACAGCACTGTCATATGTGTTATGTTTGTTTTTGAAAAAAAAAAAAGGGGTCAAATAATAAAAACACGACTTTACAGATTTCAAATTGAATTCACTTTAAAATACGTATATTTCCAACCAGCGTTTGTGATGTGTAGGGTGGATTGTTGGGTTATTTGTGTGGCTGGTAGGCCACTTTTTTGTTTGTACTGTTGTAAAGCATGTAATAAAAATTATTTTGTTTGCAAAAATACAAGTGAACATTTTTTGTATAATATTTTTATTAGAACAAAAGAGCATAAATTTGTTATCAGAAGGACCAAACCATACATTGTAAAAAAGACAAAAACATTAAGAAATTTCAATTACATTATAATCTTTCTGCGATGCCATGGCTTTGACAGGTTGTCACACTAAGGGACATGCACAACAGCAACCCACACACGGTTACAAAGAGCTGACCAGAAACCAGTCAATCCACCAAGGGTAGGACAAACACAACAGTGTACGGGACCATGTGGATGGAGAACGGACACCTAGGGGTGTAAACAGCCCAGTGAGGGAAGATTAGTACTTGACCTTTACTTAACGTGTATAGGAGGAGAAGGTCAAATGCAAAGGCCAGAGACGCCGGGGTTGTAGCCCTGGTTCATTGGGTAGGTGGCAGATGGTGTTCTTTGGCTGCAAGACGTGAAGACGGCAGCCGGTGATCAAAGGTGTTCCGTGACATCCATCCTTCAAGATCAGAGCATCGCTGGCTGCTGGCACGGGGGCGGCACATTCGGTGTCAATCGTGTCCCATGGGTCTCTGCTGATCCGGCTGCACATAACCAACACAGGAATATTGCCAGTGCACAGCACCTTCTGGACTCATAAAGTAGTCAGTGAAGGATTCTCGCAACAACACACCCGAGTTTGATGGACGTCCAAAAACCATGTTGCTCACTGGATGTAATTTGGCCTGTTGTGTTTCCTCACCTTGCTGAGAGCTGTACTCTCTAGCATAGTTGTGGAGAACACAACAGGCCTTTATCACAGTGTCAACGGTTTTGGTGTTTAACTGGATGGTTGTGTGTAGAATCCTCCACTGACTAGTCAGGATTCAGAAGGTGCACTCCACATATCTGCGTGCACGACTCAGGCTATAATTAAAAATCCTCCGCCGGGTATCCAGTCCCCTTCGTGGGTATGGGCGCAGCAGGTTTGGCAATAAAGGAAATGCCTCATCCGATACCATCACAAAGGGGACTGGATCTGTGGAGCCCGGCAAAGGTTGTGGGGCTGGGAGCGTTCCGCAATCCTGAAGAATTTGCAGTCCAATCTGTGATGTTCGCAACACCCGTGAATCCCCCGTACTGCCATAAGCACCGACATTGATGGCAATAAATTTGTAATGTGCATCAGCCACCGCCATGAGGACCACCGAAAAATACTTCTTATAATTAAAGAAGAGTGATCCTGATCGCGGTGGCTTTTGCACTCTTACATGTTTGCCATCGACCGCACCTATACAGTTGGGGAAGTTGGCCACAGTTTGAAAGCCTGCTGCAACCTGAAGCCAAGTCTCCTCGGTAGGGGAAGGCATCACAATGGGCTGCAATTTCTGCCAGATCACGCCACATGTGCACCTCACAATTTCGGAGATGGTTGATTTACCAACCCGAAATTGAAGGTGCAGGGATGTGTAGCTCTCTCCTGTGGCCAGAAATCTGAAACATAAAAATATTAAAAATTAGAAACACACACAGATATATAACAAACATTGTATGCTTTTCAAAATGGAATGGTCACATCATGTTAGATTTAAAAAACAAAAATAAAAGAATGATACTTTTTTGAAAATTACTTACCGCAAGGTGATGAGCAGCCGCTCCTCAGCAGACACAGATTTCCTTAATCTTGTGTTTTCATATTGTATATCTGACTGGAGCAAGGCTAGTAGTCGGTCAAAGGCCGGTATCGTTAGGCGACAAAAAGAGGTAAATTTTTCTGGAAAACTGAAAAATAATGGTAAAAGAAATTAATGCAATTTCTAGTATTTAACAAATAAAAAAAGGTGTAAAGAAAGATAAAGGATACATATAGAGATAGACACAGATAGCTCATACAGCTAGAAAGATATAATGATAGATATAGACCGTAGAACCATGAGCCGATATAGACTCAGTGCCCACAGTCTAGACATCGAATCCGGCCGACACAAGCAGAGCTACAAGCCCAGGGAGGACAGACTGTGCCAACACTGTGACCTGGAGGCCCTGGAGCATGAAACCCACTTCCTGCTACACTGCACCAAGTACTCAGCAGTGAGGGACACTCACTTCAGGAGACTCTCCCATCTCTTCCCGGATTTCTGCTCCATGAAGGAGGAAGAGAAAATATATACCCTGCTGGGGGAAGAAGAGAGCGCAGTGGAGATAGCAGCGCAGTATGTGAGCGAATGTCATAGACTTCCAGAAAGAGAACTATGATAAGTCATGGACTTCCATAGCCCCCCATCACAGATGTGGCCCCCCCAATCCCCACCCTGGATATGTCCCATCCACCGTTACCACAGTCCCCACCGTGGATATGCCCCATCATAAGCCATGTACTTCCATAGCCCCCCCATCACAGATGTGGCCCCCCAGACCCCACCCTGGATATGCCCCATCCACCGTTACCACAGTCCCCACCGTGGATATGCCCCATCATAAGCCATGGACTTCCATAGCCACCCATCACAGATGTGGCCCCCCAGACCCCACCCTGGATATGCCCCATCCACCGTTATCACAGTCCCCACCGTGGATATGCCCCATCATAAGCCATGGACTTCCATAGCCACCCATCACAGATGTGGCCCCCCAGACCCCACCCTGGATATGCCCCATCCACCGTTATCACAGTCCCCACCGTGGATATGCCCCATCATAAGCCATGGACTTCCATAGCCCCCATCCTAGAAGAGCCCCCACAGTCCCCACCCTGGATGTGCCCCATCCATCCTTACTACAATCCCCACCCACCATCCCCACAGCCACAGCCCCAGCCCCTAATGTACACTTGCTTTGGAAAAACTAATTTGTATTTGGTCCTGCCAATAAAGCTTATTTGATTTGATTTGATTTGGTTACAGAGAAGGATAGATAGATAGATGGATCGATAGAAGGAGAGATAAATAAAAGATTAATAGATAGATAGAGGGATAGATAGAGATAGATAGATGGATAGATGGATAGATAGATAGATAGATAGATAGATAGATAGATAGATAGATAGATAGAGGGAGAGATAAAGAGATAGATAGAGGGATAGATAGAGGGATAGATAGAGGGATAGATAGAGATATAGATAGATAAATAGATACATTAGGGATAGATAGATAAATGGATAGATAGATAGATATTGAGATAGATGGATGGCTAAAGCGAGTGAGAGATACATAGTGATATAAAAATTAAGACATAAAAAAATAAAACTTTTTTTACATACATTACATGGTTCACTTACCTTCTTAAATCTCTTTAAAGAAGTCCAAAATGACCTTTTTCGTCACGTGTCATTAGTATGGGATGTATCCACATTTTTTTTCTTCTTTCTGTCTAAAAAAAAAAAAAAAAAAAAAAAAAAAACACATGAAAAAAAAATTTTTTTTGTATGTTTTAAAAAAATATAAATATAAATAAATTACCTGTTGGCGACGACGACGTAGAAGACTGATCACAGTAACCAACAATAACTGGTAATATGGCCTGTGTAGCCGCATTGTCATAGAATTGCCAGACATCGCAAAATAGGAGAATATAACCTCTGAGGTTAGAAAATGGAGAATCAGTGTCAGAGGAAGTGACATCATATCTTCTTTTTTTTTTTTTTTTTTTTTTAACCTAGCTTTATTGATTTCGTCAGTACAAACTGCATGGATCATCCTGCGGAAATTCCGCAGCAAATCCGCATCAAAAACCGCATCAAAACGCAAAAAACCGCATGCGGATTTTGATGCGGTTTTCCGGCGGTTTTTTACCGCGGGTGCGGTAATCTTTGAGAGGATGCGGAATTTTCTCAAGGAAATTTCATTTTCCAGTGTGCACAAGGCCTAAGAAAAATAGGATTATTTTGTATACTTGAGCTTTATTGCATGCAGTGAATCCTGAAGCATATTATACAGCTACAGTTAGGTCCAGAAATATTTGCACAGTGACACAATTTTCGCGAGTTGGGCTCTGCATGCCACCACATTGGATTTGAAATGAAATCTCTACAACAGAATTCAAGTGCAGATTGTAACGTTTAATTTGAAGGTTTGAACAAAAATATCTGATAGAAATTGTAGGAATTGTACACATTTCTTTACAAACACTCCACATTTTAGGAGGTCAAAAGTAATTTGACAAATAAACCAAACCCAAACAAAATATTTTTATTTTCAATATTTTGTTGCGAATCCTTTGGAGGCAATCACTGCCTTAAGTCAGGAACCCATGGACATCACCAAACGCTGGGTTTCCTCCTTCTTAATGCTTTGCCAGGCCTTTACAGCCGCAGCCTTCAGGTCTTGCTTGTTTGTGGGTCTTTCCGTCTTAAGTCTGGATTTGAGCAAGTGAAATGCATGCTCAATTGGGTTAAGATCTGGTGATTGACTTGGCCATTGCAGAATGTTCCACTTTTTTGCACTCATGAACTCCTGGGTAGCTTTGGCTGTATGCTTGGGGTCATTGTCCATCTGTACTATGATGCGCCGTCCGATCAACTTTGCGGCATTTGGCTGAATCTGGGCTGAAAGTATATCCCGGTACACTTCAGAATTCATCCGGCTACTCTTGTCTGCTGTTATGTCATCAATAAACACAAGTGACCCAGTGCCATTGAAAGCCATGCATGCCCATGCCATCACGTTGCCTCCACCATGTTTTACAGAGGATGTGGTGTGCCTTGGATCATGTGCCATTCCCTTTCTTCTCCAAACTTTTTTCTTCCCATCATTCTGGTACAGGTTGATCTTTGTCTCATCTGTCCATAGAATACTTTTCCAGAACTGAGCTGGCTTCATGAGGTGTTTTTCAGCAAATGTAACTCTGGCCTGTCTATTTTTGGAATTGATGAATGGTTTGCATCTAGATGTGAACCCTTTGTATTTACTTTCATGGAGTCTTCTCTTTACTGTTGACTTAGAGACAGATACACCTACTTCACTGAGAGTGTTCTGGACTTCAGTTGATGTTGTGAACGGGTTCGTCTTCACCAAAGAAAGTATGCGGCGATCATCCACCACTGTTGTCATCCGTGGACGCCCAGGCCTTTTTGAGTTCCCAAACTCACCAGTCAATTCCTTTTTTCACAGAATGTACCCGACTGTTGATTTTGCTACTCCAAGCATGTCTGCTATCTCTCTGATGGATTTTTTCTTTTTTTTCAGCCTCAGGATGTTCTGCTTCACCTCAATTGAGAGTTCCTTAGACCGCATGTTGTCTGGTCACAGCAACAGCTTCCAAATGCAAAACCACACACCTGTAATCAACCCCAGACCTTTTAACTACTTCATTGATTACAGGTTAACGAGGGAGACGCCTTCAGAGTTAATTGCAGCCCTTAGAGTCCCTTGTCCAATTACTTTTGGTCCCTTGAAAAAGAGGAGGCTATGCATTACAGAGCTATGATTCCTAAACCCTTTCTCCGATTTGGATGTGAAAACTCTCATATTGCAGCTGGGAGTGTGCACTTTCAGCCCATATTATATATATAATTGTATTTCTGAACATGTTTTTGTAAACAGCTAAAATAACAAAACTTGTGTCACTGTCCAAATATTTCTGGCCCTTACTGTATATAGAGATACATCTGCACACAGCAGTGTATTTTTATGTATCTGTATTCTAGAGGTGAAACAGCTGTTTTTTTGTGCCTATAAAATTTCTAAACAATAAAAAAAATTGCAAAACAGTCATTTTTTTCTTTTGCAAGTCTCCCTGGTAATCAAACCCACAAACTATAATTGCAAGCAACAGCTAGAGGCATGAACCACAGGATCTGCTGATGTCAAATCGAGAATTTTGTAATCATGAACATGCATTGCAAGCTGTGACCCCATGGACAGATTATACTGGTACATTTAGGCGCAGGATACATGGCGAGAAAAACGGTGCGAGTGGAATGCGATAAAAAATTGCATTCCCCTTGGACATAATATTACTCTATGTGACCGCTCCCATAAGCGTTTATTTTCTCAGTCCTAATCGGACCAAGAAAACAGTCGCAGCATGCTACGAGTGGAACGCGATCCTGTTCCACTCACACCCATGCAAGTGTATGGGGCAGAGAAACATCGCATTGCTTTCGTGTTACACTGGTGTAACGCGAGACAGTGCGATTCTTGCATCAGCCGGCAATGAAAGGAAGATAAATCCCTCCTTCTCATCTGCAGCGCCAGCCCCCCCTCCTCAGCTGTCGTCTGATCGCACGATCGGACCATAGTCGCATGACCCTTGCATGACACCTTGGCTAGAAGAGTGGTCAAAATTAGCTGTGGCGCCGGTACAGAAACTTTTATGACATCTCATTCGAAATCCATAGGTATTAATTCAGAGCTGGTCCAGACTGGAGCTATGACAGGTTTTAATCTTCTGTGAATACTTTCTAATGATTTTGGAGGTGTCTTTGGGAATTTTTGCCCCTTCTTTCAATAGAACATTTGTGAATTCAGACACTGATGTGCGATGAAAAGGCCGGGCTCACTATCTTTGTTCTAGTACATCATAAAGGTGTTCTTTAGGGCTGTAGTCAGGGCTTTTGGTGACATTCAAGTTCTTCTAAGGGTTCCTTTATGGTCCTGGCTTTGTTCACTGGGGCACAGTCATGGGAATCAGAAAAAACCTTCCCCACACAGTTTCCACCAGGTTGAAAATAAACACTTCCTACGTCATCCACACTAGCATTGAGGTCCTGCGCATGCACACTACAATACTTTGATCTGCCCTCAGGACCTCAATGCCGGCTAGTGTGGATGACGTAGAATGCGTCATGCACCCACGGATCAGAAGAGGCAGGACAAAGATGGCCAAAAGAAGAGGCGCTGGTAACGGAGAACGGAGACACCCATCCAACCAGTCTGCACTGCACCGCCCCATAGGTGAGTATTATAAAGAGATTTTTACGTTCCATACAGCGGCCTGGGTTCTTATATACAGCATGTTAGAACACTGTATATAAGATCCCACTGGTCGTGGTGGCAGTAGTTTATAGTCGCCAAATCTGGTGACAGGTTCCCTTTAAGGAACTGTGTGGCGCCCCAGGACCTGGTCGCCACAACAGCATTGCCCTCCCAAAAGGGTTAATGCTGAGCCTGGAGGTAATTGGGAGATCTATTGGCCAGTAAGTTAACACTCAACACAGTTCTCCCTCCGGCCAGCAGGGGGAGCTCTGAACCTGGAACTTCAGGGAGCATTCCTTAAGTCTGGCTGGAAGGAGGAAGTGTTAGTTAGTCTGGACACAGGAGTGAAGAGTGCAGACGCAGAGTAGTGGTGCCTTGTAAACTGGGGCCTAGAGCTGGGATAGCTTGGCCCAGTGAAGCAAGGGGAGCAGAGAGGCACAGCAGAGACTCGGACATCGGAGTCTGTAGTTGCCAGGGCATAAAATCCATCCCTGGTAGCTGAATCCGGAGGGCAGGAGAGCTGTAAGCCCCCTGCCCCAGAAGCAATCTGAAGGTACAACTGCATCCCAAGGGCCTGGTGTGGGCTCCAGCAGAGAAGCACCAGAGAGGGCCTGCGCAGTCTACCACACAGAAGAGGGGACGAACAACAAGTCCCAGCAGCAAGAGGGCAATTGCGAACCCAAAGTGCAGTGTCCTAAAACAGCAGAGAAAGATTAAGGAGTAGGCCTCATACTCAACTGGCCAAAGATCACCCCAGGCACTTCCAGGCCGGCCGGATCATCTATACCATCTGTGACGGTCTCCCTGGACTAAGTTTCTGCCGAGTAAAAGAGGAGAAGGTAAAGAGACTACTGTTTGTGCCTGTTTCTTTCATTGCTTGTCGGCCCTGCACCGTGTTAGTCACGCAGCACCATAGACTTCCACAAGCACCAACTGTGCCCCGGGCATTGCTCCACCTGTGGGGAGCAGTACCAACATTGCTGCCATAACATCACCCCGGTGGCCTCACACAGCAGCGGCGGCTTAATAGCCGCATACCACAGGTGGCGTCACGAACACAAACATTAAAGTCATCAGCCACATATTCAACTGACACCCACCAGGGCCACGGAGCCGGGCCCAGCCACCACTGACTACCACCGGACTAGTCCGGCCCGGCACCGGGTGTCCCATAGCCCTGGGGTGGGCGAGTCAACTTTGGCGTCACGAACAGGATCTCGTGCCCGGTCTAACCGGGTACTGTGCGCCTGAAGAACTGTGTACTTTGTCGAGAAACCGCCGCCATTAGCGCTGCTGAAAGCGGGAAGAAGGGGGGCGTGCAAGAAGAAAGGGCGCGAAGAGAAGCCCCGCCCCCTTGTCCAAGAAAAGCGCGCGAAGCAGTGTCCGCCATAGAAAGCAAAAGAAAAAGAAGTGGTGACCAAATAAGCTGGCCGGCTGGCAGAAACAGCATTACAATCAAACAGCCCCAGCAACTCCCTTAGCACCTGGAGAACAAGTCCTCAAGAAGAAGCGGAAGACGCATAAATTGGATGATCAGTGGGAAAACGAGCCCTACACCATTATCCCCTCCAACTTTGACAATAGTAAGGTATGCCTCATAAGCAAAGATGAAGGCAAGACCTATCAAGCAATTTCCCGAGACCGCCTGAAAGCGTGCCCTGAACGGTGCAGAATCCAAAGAGAAATGGAAGGAGTACAAGGAAGTCCCCAAAGTCAAGAGAAAGGAGGGGAGATGATTCAAACCATCCTTGGAAAGTTCCCCAAAACTTGGACCCGAATAAACAATGCCATAGTGGTACCAGTTTTGACGTTTCCGCAGTTGGTCGAGCCAGAAACAGAAAAGGTTCCGGATCCACCTAAAGAATCGTCCGCTCCGGCACGAGATGACACGCCAACAGTGGAGCAGGAGGATCAACCCCCTGTCAGTGGTGAACCTGTCATACCCTTGGCGACTCCTAGATCACAAAGGCAACCATCACGCTTACCTATGGGGGTTAGGCCCACCTGTAGTGCTGAGATAGAAGACGCACCACGTAGTCAGGGGCAAACACCAGAGCTACGTAGGTCCCAGCGCAGCACTCGGGGACAACCCCCTCTAAGGTATAGGGAGTCAACTGTATAAGGGAAAGAGTACTTATTAGGATGTAAATAGTTATGCAAAATGTCTGCCATGTTGTGTACAAAATGTTTTCTTTTTCTTTGATTGCGAAAATGGACAATTGGGCCACTGGACTATGGGTGGCCAACACCTAAATTGTTCATAGTTAGCACCAGTGTGCTCAACACCCCTGAAGAAAAACCCGTCCGGCGTGCATAGAGTGGGGTCATCAATGCTCTGACGCACGCCCAGAGCCTACGTTGGGGGTTTGAACGCGGCGGGTCCCCCATGGAGCAGTGTAATGGACACCCGGCAGGGAGCCACACTGGACTCTTATAGTAATGTTTAAGGTTGTAACGTTAAAGTAATTGCGCCTCCCATAATGGGATGAAATGTTCTAACATGTCATGTTTGTCTCTACAGTCCGGGAGTACTGAATTTAACTAAGGGGGAGTGTGGCGCCCCAGGACCTGGTCGCCACAACAGCATTGCCCTCCCAAAAGGGTTAATGCTGAGCCTGGAGGTAATTGGGAGATCTATTGGCCAGTAAGTTAACACTCAACACAGTTCTCCCTCCGGCCAGCAGGGGGAGCTCTGAACCTGGAACTTCAGGGAGCATTCCTTAAGTCTGGCTGGAAGGAGGAAGTGTTAGTTAGTCTGGACACAGGAGTGAAGAGTGCAGACGCAGAGTAGTGCTGCCTTGTAAACTGGGGCCTAGAGCTGGGATAGCTTGGCCCAGTGAAGCAAGGGGAGCAGAGAGGCACAGCAGAGACTCGGACATCGGAGTCTGTAGTTGCCAGGGCATAAAATCCATCCCTGGTAGCTGAATCCGGAGGGCAGGAGAGCTGTAAGCCCCCTGCCCCAGAAGCAATCTGAAGGTACAACTGCATCCCAAGGGCCTGGTGTGGGCTCCAGCAGAGAAGCACCAGAGAGGGCCTGCGCAGTCTACCACACAGAAGAGGGGACGAACAACAAGTCCCAGCAGCAAGAGGGCAATTGCGAACCCAAAGTGCAGTGTCCTAAAACAGCAGAGAAAGATTAAGGAGTAGGCCTCATACTCAACTGGCCAAAGATCACCCCAGGCACTTCCAGGCCGGCCGGATCATCTATACCATCTGTGACGGTCTCCCTGGACTAAGTTTCTGCCGAGTAAAAGAGGAGAAGGTAAAGAGACTACTGTTTGTGCCTGTTTCTTTCATTGCTTGTCGGCCCTGCACCGTGTTAGTCACGCAGCACCATAGACTTCCACAAGCACCAACTGTGCCCCGGGCATTGCTCCACCTGTGGGGAGCAGTACCAACATTGCTGCCATAACATCACCCCGGTGGCCTCACACAGCAGCGGCGGCTTAATAGCCGCATACCACAGGTGGCGTCACGAACACAAACATTAAAGTCATCAGCCACATATTCAACTGACACCCACCAGGGCCACGGAGCCGGGCCCAGCCACCACTGACTACCACCGGACTAGTCCGGCCCGGCACCGGGTGTCCCATAGCCCTGGGGTGGGCGAGTCAACTGCACTACACTTGGCCAACGACCATGGTCCAGCCTGCCACTATCATTCTTGAGTATTACGGCAGTAATTAGAGACAAAATGCCACCATCTATAGCGACATCTAAGATCTCAGATAAAGGGCGGGTCAGGAAGTTAAAGTTAGATAAAATAATCTAGTTTCCTGTTTCTCTTGATTAACATTTGGCAAGTAAACAGTTTGCTTCTACAGAATCTTCCTGCAATCCTTCTCTTAGATGTGATACATCTGCTCCGGTACGTAATTTCTATGCTACAAAATTGAAAACCTTATTAATAGAGGACCTATCGTCAAATATTTAAGTATTTTTTAAAAAAAATTGCTATAGTTATCAAACCACTACTACTTACATCTTTTTAGCTTCAAAAAATTATTTCAGTGGTCTACAAAACGTTTACAGTATGAGTGTCCAAAATGTCACTGTTTTCCCTTTAAAATCTGAAAATTGGCCAGAAAGCCACATTGAAACCTATTCCTTTGCACTCACATGGGGAGTACTCTACGGCAAATGTAATTTTTACCAAAATCAGTAAAACTGTGACACTCCGCCCGTAATTCTCAACACCTAAATGCCTTACTCCTAATTAGCCCAAGTGATTGACACTTATGAATTGAAAAAGTACCTTTTTTTAAATATAGAAATAGTAGTAGACCACAATCAGATTTTGGCCTTTTATCCTCTATCTGTAATGATGAGCTGTGAGCTTGTGACCTCTTGTCACTAGGCTGTAAATTTCTATAATGATTACTGATTTCTCTGCCCTCCTAGTAAAGCCTAATTAAAGCGCACTAATCACGAGGATTTTCCCATATAATCTATTGAAATACTATGTCCCAAGAATAACAAAAGTATTTTAGGAGTGATACCTTTATAGGCTAACCAGAAAAATTATATTAGCAAGCTTTCAGAGCACAGAGGCTCCTTCTTCAGGCTATATTACAAATGAATTACAGAGACCAAACACAACATTTAAATGAATGTTACAACAGGACATGGGAAAGATGATGCCTCCTAAAGATAAGCCAAGGAAATCAAATTAAGTTTTTTGTTAGAAATGCAGATGAGTTGGAAGTGGTCTGTTCAGATCACTCCTGAGGTTCTTCTGTTGGAGGTGTGAAGTGTGTCCATGTAGTGAGTCATAAAACCAGGTGTTAAATTGAGCCCTTTTGTTAAGGATCCAAACATCCTTATCAGTTTGAATTCCCAAATTTTTCTCTCTCTGTCATCTTTAAAATGACCTTTCAGTATTAGTACTTTTAAATCTGTCATACTATGTCCCTGTCTAGAGAAATGTTTTCCCACACGCGTGTCCAGTTCATTTTTTATTGTGTGCCTGTGTAGATTCATCCTTGTTTGTAGTTTTTGTCTAGTTTCCCCAATATATATTCCTCCAGGGCACTTTGTGCGCTGTATCATGTATACCACATTGGAGGATGTAAATGAAAAGAGGTCCATGATCTTGTAGTTCTGATTTGTGTTGGCTATGTGGACCGTATTTGTTGGTAAAATGTGGGTACAGGTCTTGCATTTCTTACCATTACAGGGGAATGTGCCCGTCTCTGATGGTGATGAGAGGACACTTCTAATAAGGAGATTCCTTAAGTTAGGGGGCTGTTTGTAGGAGAGAAGTGGTAATTCTGAGAATATTACTTTCAGTCTATGGTCCCTGTGCAATATGGGTTGAAGATCAGCACCCATATAACCTACAACTAGTGTTATAATGGCACTATCATGCTGATTCTATACACACCTTTAGTTGTCAGCTCGGATGTGTAGGTTTTGAAACACAAGCAAGTAAAGTTTGTAAAATGAGCAGCTTTTTGAGTGGCAGCAGCTGCAGCAGCTGATAGCTGGGGTGGGTTTTCATAGTGATTCCTGCCCCTCGTCTGTTCCTCCTTCCCCTATCTGTTATTTATGCTAATTCTATTATAGAATCGTTTTACTAAGTGAGAAGGACTGTGTTGATATCATAACCATATGACCAGAAGGGGCAAGGACCTCAGCCGACAGAAATATTATGGTGCTTCCTGGTATCAGCTATGTTGGCTGAGACCCCCCCCCCCCCCTTCAAGCCACATGGGCATGACGTCAGCACAGGTTCTTCAAGTCTCTTAGTAAAAAAATTCTATAATAAAATTAGCATAAAAAACAGGGAAGGAAGGACAGGCGAGGGGCACGAATCACTATGAATAAAAACATCCTTTCCCTTCCTATCACAGCCATGTCAAGTATTGTCATGGCTGTGATTAGCCACTGTAAAAAAAGAAAGCAAAAGGTTAAAGCAGTACATCCTTACTGGGTCCCGGCAGCTGCAGCACTACTTCCAGGTCAGACAATTATCACTAATGCATTTTCACTGCTTTCCCCTTCGAACGGCGCCTTTTATTGGCTGCCGTTGGAGCACACCCCCACTCTCTGAGACAGTCTATGATTAGTTGGAATCACACACACTGTCGGTGTCCTTATACTGGTGATAAATAAATAAATAAAAAAAATTGGTGTACTGTTGCCCCTCTATGGATACCAGCACAGATAAAGCCACAGCTATAGGCTACAGCTCCAAGCCGTGCACTTATCTTGACTGTGTATCAAAGTAAGAGTCTTTTTTTAAAAACAAATATTTAAATGAATAAATAATTAAAAAAAACAATGTGCGATCCCCCCAATTTTGATACTCAGCCATGATAAAGCCCGAAAGCTAAGGGCTGGTATTCTCAGGCTGGGGAGACCCATGCTTATTAGGAGCTCCCCAGCCTAAAGATATCAGCCTGCAGCTGCCCGAAATTGCTGCATTCATTAGATGCGACGATCCCAGCTCTTTACTTTGGCAGCCTACAGCTCCCAATAAGCCCTGGATTAGTGATGGAGAGGGTCTATGAGATCCCCTCCACCTCTAATCCTATAAGCAAAAAGAAATAAACACAAACACACAGAAAAATACTTTATTTAAAAAAATATAAAAAAAACACCCTCTTTCACCAATTTATTTACCCCAAAACAGCCAGGTCTGACGTTATCCAGACTATGAGGTCCCATGCTGCTTCCAGCTCTGCTACATCTAAATTCACAGTGAGTGCTAAAGAGCATGACTGCCCATTGTCAGCTTCAGGCAGAGACTTAGCTGTGTAATCACGTCACTCAGGTTATTTGTGGTCACAGCTGGAGGTTCCTACAGCCCTCCATCTGTGACCATAGGTAACTTAAGCTCAGGAGACCTTAATGAACTCTCACTGAGCTCACAGACCTGCATCTCCTGGCTGAAAACTGCATGGTTTGCCAAGAGATTAGATTTGGAAATTTTAACACCATATTCCTGCAACCAATCTACACTTCCTGGCAAAAAACCCATCACTATGACATGAGGTATAATACTGTAGTGATGCGATTTTTTTTGCCTCAAGATGTGAAATTGGGAGCAGGAATATTGTGTAAAAATTTCAGCACCAAATCTGCATCTCTTGGCAAAAAATGCACAAAAATGGTTTTGACGCCGTTTCAGTGCTGGTTTCTTC
Source organism: Anomaloglossus baeobatrachus (assembly GCF_048569485.1). Taxonomy (NCBI): domain Eukaryota; kingdom Metazoa; phylum Chordata; class Amphibia; order Anura; family Aromobatidae; genus Anomaloglossus; species Anomaloglossus baeobatrachus. The sequence continues at coordinate 159,208,213 of NC_134362.1, forward strand.
CAGGAGATGCAAATTTGGTGCTGAAATCTGGTGCAGACATTTCAGCTCTAAATTTGCACCTCCTGGAAGAAAACTGCATCAAAACCGTTTTGGAAATTTTTTGCATAGAGATGCAGATTTCGGGCTGCAATTTTTACATCATATTCCTGCACCCAATCTACACCTTCTGGCAAAAAAATCATATAACTACGGTTTCAGTTTCTGCCTCAACCTGACAGCGGGTGGTCATGTTTCATGATTATGCTCTGTGCCTTTAGTAATCTAGCAGAGCTTTAATCGTTGTGGGAGCTCTTGTGGATTATGTCAGACCTGGTTGCTTTGGGGATTAATAAAGGAGTGATAGAGGGTGTTTTTTTGTCTTTTATTTCAAATAAAGGATTTTTTCAATGTTTGTGTATTATTTACCTTTTCTTACAGATTAGTAATAGGGTCTCATAGATGCCTCCCATTACTAATCTAAGAGTTTAGTGGCAGCTGCTTATTATCAGAAAACAGCAAATGATAAAATGTAACTTTTATTTATGTTTCTCTAAAAAAAGGGAATAGACCCTGTCTTTAAAAATGCCATAAAGAGGGTAGGATAATGTATCGCCCCTAAAGCACTACAGGAATGGGGGGGCCCATACACCCTACTAGCTGGCATTAACACACAAACATAAAGACTGGTTACTAATGGCAACCACACTAAGGGCACCTGAATAGATCGGTATGAACAAGACTCCAGGCTGCAGGGTCACTCCACCCTAGCACTGCCTATTTCCAAGAACATACCGTGCCACACCCTCATGTAAACAAATAGAGGGAATGGAAACACTTATCAACTATATCAGTGCTGAATCAAAAATGCCCAAGAGGACAAAACAATAGGGTAAATAATCAAAGCCCCATTGTATCCTTGTCTGGTTTAGAAAAATGGAACAATCTCACCCATATAAGTGTGTTCAGATTCCATACAGACAATTTGCCACCATTAACGGCGTATCCACGGATACTTCCACTCTGGATCCGGGATCCCTTCTAAAGTGACAAACATGCTGTTTAAATCCCCAATCCTCCTTCTCCCGACGCGTTTCCTAAATACTTATTCTTCAGGGGAGTTACTATAAGGAGATGCAGGTTTTAGTGAGAAACCTCACAGGGTTCACAGATGGTGACAGCTGGGATCCTTTTTGCTGTACCTTTTGCTACAGCAAAAAGGATCCCAGCTGTCACCATCTGTGAACCCTGTGAGGTTTCTCACTAAAACCTGCATCTCCTTATAGTAACTCCCCTGAAGAATAAGTATTTAGGAAACGCGTCGGGAGAAGGAGCATTGGGGATTTAAACAGCATTTTTGTCACTTTAGAAGGGATCCCGGATCCAGAGTGGAAGTATCCGTGGATACGCCGTTAATGGTGGCAAATTGTCTGTATGGAATCTGAACACACTTATATGGGTGAGATTGTTCCATTTTTCTAAACCAGACAAGGATACAATGGGGCTTTGATTATTTACCCTATTGTTTTGTCCTCTTGGGCATTTTTGATTCAGCACTGATATAGTTGATAAGTGTTTCCATTCCCTCTATTTGTTTACATGAGGGTGTGGCACGGTATGTTCTTGGAAATAGGCAGTGCTAGGGTGGAGTGACCCTGCAGCCTGGAGTCTTGTTCATACCAATCTATTCAGGTGCCCTTAGTGTGGTTGCCATTAGTAACCAGTCTTTATGTTTGTGTGTTAATGCCAGCTAGTAGGGTGTATGGGCCCCCCCATTCCTGTAGTGCTTTAGGGGCGATACATTATCCTACCCTCTTTATGGCATTTTTAAAGACAGGGTCTATTCCCTTTTTTTAGAGAAACATAAATAAAAGTTACATTTTATCATTTGCTGTTTTCTGATAATTAATATTCATCACCAGTGGCTGTATTACTGCAGCTGCTTATTACCCCTATTGTTACCAAGGCAATTGGGAAGAGCTGGGTAATTGCCATGATTGAAACACCTAATGGCAGCTGCAGTCTGCTATTTTTAGGCTTGGGGGCTCCCAATAAGAATGGGTCTCCCCAGCCTGAAAATACCAACCCACAGCTGTCAGGCTTTATCTTGGCTGGGTATCAAAATTGGGGAGAACCGCACGCTTTTTTTAAATTATTTATTTAGTTAAATAATAATAAAAAAAAAAAAGCCTCATACGGTTCCTCTTATTTTGATACATAGCCAAGATAAGTGCATGGCTGGAGGCTGCAGCCTGTGGCTGTGGGATTTATCTGTGCTGATATCAATAGAGGGGGGACTGCACACCAATTGTTTTATTTATTTATCACCATTATAAGGACACAGACAATGCATGTGATTCCAACCAATCACACACGCTGTCTCGGAAGGCGAGGGCATGATCCAATAGCAGGCAATCAGAGGTGGAAGGGGAAAGCAGTGAATATGCATTAGTGTTAATTATCGGACTTGGAAGTAGCATTACAGCTGCAGGGACACGGTTAAGTATGTACTGTTAAAATCCATTTATATTTTCTTTCTTTTACAGGTTCCCTACACCATTTTAGAACAGATCATTTTGCCTCCATTGAATTTAATGAATTTAATCGTTGATTCGATCGCGATCTCAGGCAGGATCAGTGATCCTTAACCGATCCGATTCTTGGCAGAATCACTCATCTCTGCTGCTTACCTCTTTGAGCCCCAAATTCTTCTTTAAAATTTATCCATAGCCTAAAATGTGTTATATGTATTTTTTGTCTTTCAGATTAAAAACATTCAATCCTCAAACAAATTGATTTCACGAACAAAGTCTAATTGTATGGCATTTCTAAACGAACAGGAACATTTATCAGAATTTTTGTAACTTTTCAATAGGTTTTTCAGAATTTTTGCAATATTATTGGGCTACACTTTTCACTCTAGAAGCAACCCAGATATTTGTAGACATGCTATCATGCAATCATTCTGAAGGTGATCAGAATCCAGATAATGTCTTTAGAAAAAGTGTTGGTTCTTGCACTTTACTGTCGTTGGCTTTCTTTGTTGGGATTCCAGGAAACATCTTGGTAATGTGGAGCATATATAGAAAGCTGAAGAATATTTCTGTTACCGTGCTGTTAATTGGAAATCTTGCATTTTCAGACTTCCTCATTCTGTTATTTCTTCCTTTCTGGATATATACATCAGCAGTCAACAAGTGGGTTTTTGGGCTGGTGTTTTGCAAGATGTTGATGTATATAATTTATTCCAATTTGTATGTCAGTATTTTCCTCATAACTCTGTTGAGTGTCGAGCGGTTCTTGGCTGTATTTAGACCATTTCATCTACAGAGATGGACCAAACAACATCTTTTTAAAAAAATTACCCTTTTAATTTGGATAACGGCCGCACTACTTGGTCTTCTTGCTCTTCCATTCTATAACTCAAATCAAAGTAATGAAAGCTTCCAATGCATTCTACATGAATACAACAGTGACACCCAAAAAGTACTTTTTCTTCTTTTGGAGACATGTATAGGGTGTTTGGTTCCATTCTGCATCATTATCTTCTGCTATGCCTACTTATGGAGAAAACTCAGAGAAATGAAATTTGTGGGTCGACGTCAATCAGATAAAATAATCATTTTGGTGGTGGGCACTTTTGTCATCTGTTGGATTCCATACCACATGTTCAACATTCTTAACATCGCCTCTGTTTTACTGGGCAGCTGCAATCTGGAAGGAATTATGGACCTTGGAGGTAAAATTTCTGGGCCTTTGTTGGTTCTCAACAGTTGTTTGAATCCTCTTTTTTACTTTTATTATGCATTGAGAATGAAAAGTCCTACAAAGGCCTTCAGGCTAAATATGCTTTTCGAGAAAATTGGAGGAACAGAGACAGAACAGAAGCCGCCAAGTGAAAATAACCCAGAGAGAAAACCTCTTGATAACAATTCTATGGTTGCTTTTAATCATTCATGTGCCTAAACACCTTCAATTACTGGTCAGCTAAACCCTCATTCCGTCTACAGCTATTCCTCCCGATTTTCCATACACATGAATTACCGGTTCAGAAGAGCATTCCAGTATTTGCAATGGAAATGCCTTTTGTCATGGAAAGTCAGGAGAGTCCTAAACAAAATCAACAAGTTTGGATAACTTTTTTTTCTCATATCTGGCAAATGGCTTAAAAATTATAATAAGGAACTGTTCACATTTGTAGACCCACCATACCCCAAATGGGTTCTATTTGGTCTTATCATTAAAAGCCACAATACAGTTGGGAAAATATCGTAACTGGAAACTGTTGAGACAAAACACTTTAATACTGTTCTGCATATAAACAATCTCAAAAACAAAAAAAGATACAAAAAAAGAAAATATTTTTTTTCTGTTACTTCAAATATATTGAAAAGAATGGCAATTCTTTAAAGTGAACATGTCAGGTGCAATATGCCCCAAGCATCACGAGCAGTTCTGGGTGCACATTAGTAAACCCTGCCTAAATGTCTCAGCACTGAGTAGCATAGATATAGAAATCTTTAGAAAAAGTATTGCTAAAGGTCCTTTATGATATGCTAATGAGCGCAGGGATTAGTTGAAAGGGCATTATTTCCCCTGACTAGTCCACCCTCTTAGCATTTTAGCACGCCCCTGTGGGCATGCTAACATACTATTCAATGCCCAGCGTTATTAGGGGTGACACGTACCTGTCCCTAGTCATGAACTCTGGGTTTAGGCTCAGTGAGTGATCACAAGTCACAGCACTTCCGGTCATGCGTACTAGACCTCTCTGAAGCTGGGACATGTACACCTGGCTTCATAGTGCGCATGACCGGAAATGCGGGGACTTCTGATCATGCCCACTGATCCTGGCATCTGAGGTGGTGACAACGGACACAGGTAGACGTGTCACCGCCGATGATGCTAGGCATGGAAGAGCATGCTAGCACGCCCACATGCTAACAGGGCGGATTAGTCGGGAAGACTAATGCCCTTGCGACTAGTCCCTGCACTCATTAGCATATCATGAAGGATCTTTAGAAATACTTTTTTTAAAGATCTATTTATCTATGCGAGTGTATACAGGGACAGTTAGGCAGGGATTAGCAATATGCACCCAGAACTGCTCGTGATATGCATTGGACCTGATAGGTTCCCTTTAAATGTTTGCATTTTGTCACTCTAACATTGTTTTACATGTTTGCATTTGTATTTTGTAACAAACTGTATTTTTAGAGTAAATAAAAAAAGATTAATGTCATGGATAATGCATATAAAAAGAAACCCCAAAAACTGTCCACATCTTTTTACATGTTTTCAATGGATTTGTTTTATTTCGTGGCACTTTTTTGTTTGGTGGTGTTTTTTCTGCCTTTTGTTTTTACTACAAAAGTGTCAAAGAAAATCTTTATGTTTGAAACTCAATTAAAATGTGAAAAGTCCTGAATCTGTTGGAAACGGCAGCGCTCAAAACGTTGACAATTGATCGTGAAGCTGATTGCAAATATAGATGAATAATATATAGATATATAGAGTATTAAATAGATGTCTGATTGTGATATAATAAATATGATGGAATATTTGACAAATGAAATTGGTGTAATTAGATTCTTACCTGGGCGGTTGGGTAGGTCTATAGACACCTATATAGTCAGCCCTGGGAGGCTGGCCAATATGCAGATTGAAGTCTGATGAGGATTTTCAGAAATGTATAACTGAATGAAGTCAAAAATAAAATACTATAGTATAGATAGCATACAATATCTGATTTAAAGGATACAAGATTCACATGTCTTGCTCATGATATATATAGATGGTTGCTGATAATCATGAGTAGATGAGGGGTCAGAGTGAATTCTGCTGATGTTCACTTTTTGGTAGGTTAAAGAATGTTGAGATGGTGGGTTGCACAAAATGTTTGTGCAACGATGTATGTTAATACAGATATACACCTTAAGCAATGAAATCAAGTATATAGTGAGTAGAAATTGGGTGGGACCCAAAAGACAGTTTTTTGCCCCAACTGAGCTTCCATAGCTCACTGCCTTCAGCTAGTGTGTGACATCACCCGGTCAGTCTGATCGCGCGCGAAGCTAATGTCCGAACTTACATCCGGCCGGTGTGTCCGGACATAGCCAGCGCAATTCCTTTCCTAGTAGCCTATTGATCTAATTCCAATTGGGGACAGCATTAGACGGAGTGACCGCCCGCATACCACAGCAGACACCTGGAATATTTGACAAATGAAATTGGTGTAATTAGATTCTTACCTGGGCGGTTGGGTAGGTCTATAGACACCTATATAGTCAGCCCTGGGAGGCTGGCCAATATGCAGATTGATGTCTGATGAGGATTTTCAGAAATGTATAACTGAATGAAGTAAAAAATAACATACTATAGTATAGATAGCATACAATATCTGATTTAAAGGATACAAGATTCACACGTCTTGCTCATGATATAGAGTACAGACCAAATGTTTGGACACACCTTGTCATTCAAAGAGTTTTCTTTATTTTCATGACTCTAAAAATTGTAGATTCACATTGAAGGCATCAAAACTATGAATTAACACATGTGCAATTAAATACTTAAAAAAGTGTGAAACAACTGAAAATATGTCTTATATTCTAGGCTCTTCACAGTAGCCACCTTTTGCTTTGATTACTACTTTGCACACTCTTGGTATTCTCTTGATGAGCTTCAAGAAGTAGTCACCGGAAATGGTTTTCCAACAGTCTTGAAGGAGTTCCCAGAGATGCTTAGCACTTGTTGGCCCTTTTGCCTTCACTCTGCAGTCCAGCTCACACCAAACCGTCTCAATTGGGTTCAGGGCTGGTGACTGTGGAGGCCAGGTCATCTGGCGTAGGACCTCATCATTCTCCTTCTTAGTCAAATAGCCCTTACACAGCCTGGAGATGTGTTTTGGGTCATTGTCCTGTTGAAAAATAAATGATGGTCCAACTAAATGCAAACCGGATGGAATAGCATGCCACTGCAAGATGCTGTGGTAGCCATGCTGGTTTAGTATGCCTTCAATTTTGAATAAATCCCCAATAGTGTCACCAGCAAAGCACCCCCACACCATCACACCTCCTCCTCCATGCTTCACGGTGGGAACAAGCCATGTAGAGTCCATCCGTTCACCTTTTCTACAAAGACACGGTGGTTGGATCCAAAGATCTCAAATTTGGACTCATCAGACCAAAGCACAGATTTCCACTGGTCTAATGTCCATTCCTTGTGTTCTTTAGCCCAAACAAGTCTCTTTTGCTTGTTGCCTGTCCTTAGCAGTGGTTTCCTAGCAGCTATTTTACCATGAAGGCCTGCTGCACAAAGTCTCCTCTTGACAGTTGTTCTATAGATGGTGAGTTCAAACTTTTGGTCTGTACTGTATATAGATGGTTGCTGATAATTATGAGTAGATGAGGGCTCAGAGTGAATTCTGCTGATGTTTACTTTTTGGTAGGTTGAAGAATGTTGAGATGGTGGGTTGCACGAAAGGATTGTGCAACGATATATGTTAATACAGATATACACCTTAAGCAATGAAATCAAGTATATAGTTAGTAGAAATTGTGTGGGACCCAAAAGGGTTAAATAGCAAACAAGTTGTTGCAATAGAAAAATGGATAGTAACTGATTGCTAAGGGCAAAGATATGGGAAAAAAAATGCTGCTGCTAATGCGACTTACTGCACGTCTTGGTAGGAGGTATTCACACTTAGGGTGTCCTCTTCTGTTTATATGGATGGCTGCTCTATATAGTGATATTCCCAGACCTGATACAGTTGGTGAGTTGCTGGCAAGGACTGCCTGATTTGATGTTACTGTGAATTTGCAGCCTAAAAACAGTAACCAGGTTCAGTGGGAATCTAGGAGTACCTTGACGTGCTGAAAACAGACCAGATATGCTAAATCTAGAAGTTGATTAGCGTGCTACTTATGACAGGATATGGCACAATAACAGCCTAGTGTGTGTACAGTAATGTTTTTTAATTTTTGACTCACTGTTTCTTGTGGCTGGGAGAGCAGATGTCCCGGTGTCTGCTGTGGTATGCGGGCGGTCACTCCGTCTAATGCTGTCCCCAATTGGAATTAGATCAATAGGCTACTAGGAAAGGAATTGCGCTGGCTATGTCCGGACACACCGGCCGGATGTAAGTTCGGACATTAGCTTCGCGCGCGATCAGACTGACCGGGTGATGTCACACACTAGCTGAAGGCAGTGAGCTATGGAAGCTCAGTTGGGGCAAAAAACTGTCTTTTGGGTCCCACCCAATTTCTACTCACTATATACTTGATTTCATTGCTTAAGGTGTATATCTGTATTAACATACATCGTTGCACAAACATTTTGTGCAACCCACCATCTCAACATTCTTTAACCTACCAAAAAGTGAACATCAGCAGAATTCACTCTGACCCCTCATCTACTCATGATTATCAGCAACCATCTATATATATCATGAGCAAGACATGTGAATCTTGTATCCTTTAAATCAGATATTGTATGCTATCTATACTATAGTATTTTATTTTTGACTTCATTCAGTTATACATTTCTGAAAATCCTCATCAGACTTCAATCTGCATATTGGCCAGCCTCCCAGGGCTGACTATATAGGTGTCTATAGACCTACCCAACCGCCCAGGTAAGAATCTAATTACACCAATTTCATTTGTCAAATATTCCATCATATTTATTATATCACAATCAGACATCTATTTAATACTCTATATATCTATATATTATTCATCTATATTTGCAATCAGCTTCACGATCAAGTCTCAACGTTTTGTGGTGCGTGTGTGTGGCGCAGTGGTTTTGTGTTTCCCCTTTCAAAAATGTGAGAAGTATTTTTTACATGTTCTAAAATGCAGACAAGAAAAATGTGTGAAAATGAGGTGTAATAAATAACACATGGACATATAAATGTGGCCACACTTACCGTTGTGCACATTTTATTAAAAAGGTGTTCCCTTACTTTGAAATTTATTGGATAAGGAACCAGAGTGGGGACTTAAAAATAAAAAAAGCCTCCTGGATCAGTGCTGCTCTATGGCATCGGTTTCTGTGTCCCTCTGCGGGTCTTCTAGTATAAACCAGGATATCAAAAGCACCAGAATCAAGCTTAATTTGTCATTATTGCAGCAGGTCCAAGGTTGATTACATAAATACAGCACAAGAACCAAACTGATAAGTATGATGATACCATAGCTGAATACAGAAGAATTATGAAGTTGAGGACATCCCTTCTGTATATGTCTTCTTTGAGTCCGCTTTATTTCAGCTATATCTGTGGCACCCCTGACCTGGTCAGGCACCACTGAGTACTGCACCCATGCTAGGACAGTACTTCCAGGTAATCCTGAGGGCCAGAACGAGGTGTGTACGCACAGACACATAGCAACCAGTTCTCCCACACCAGTAGATGGGACCCTTGGGTAGTCTCCAGAGAGGGCTAGCCTTCAATTCTTATCAAGAGGTGTAGCGGAGGGGCTGGGAGCTGTAGTGCAGATGTGGTCAGGAAAAGAAGGAGAGAACCAGTGTGGTAGTGGTGAGCGGCAGTCGCGAGAGAGATACGCGCGCGGCCACTAGTCAGACCCTGCACAAGGTAGTAGCCGTTAGCGGGGTAGAACGGTCACCAGTCAGTCAGTCAGTCGGAGAGTCTGGATGAGGCATGTACAGGGTACAGGTCCCTAGAGCAGACTCCGGTTTAACGATCTGCTAAACCTGCCGGTGAGGGTAACTACAGGTACCTCACCAACCACACAGAGTCCGAGCCTCAGCAGCAACGCAGGGACCCATAAGGGGACAGAGCCTGGAGCCATCTCACTTGGCCCATGCTGCTGGAAAACGGGCCGAATACAGGGGAGCAAAGGCAGAAGTGACTCCTTGGATAGACCCCCATGGTACTCCACATCAGGGGGTTATCCGAACACAGAGTGCTAGGAAGGTGAGCTAATAGGTTACCCTCAGACTGGCCCGAAGGAACCCTGGTCTTACCTGGTGAATCTCAGCAACGCCCGGGTCAGCTCACAGAAACATCTGAAGTGAGTAAAACCCTGGTAAAAAGACTTTTGGACTCAGCCTGTGTTATTCCGAGACCCGCTGACCTGCTCACCCGAGCCTCTGGGGCCTGCCTCACTTACGGGGGGCTACATCATCTGGCTGCAGACCCCATCAGCCCAAGACGCTCGTAAAACCTGCAGCGGCAATCATCCTCCCTGACCGCAAGCCGTGAGTGGCGTCACGACCTATAAAAATCTACATTACCTGTTTGCCATATAGAAGAAGCCCTATGGCATCCCCAAATAAGATCACAACCCCCCCCCCCCGGGGCGTCACATATCCATTGTGTGGATGTCATGCTTTTGGAAGTGGCACATGCATTCAGACCAACAGATGACTGATACACTACAGAAACACACCAAAACAACACCATAAACAAGGTGGGGATTCCGGGGACACAATAACAATGGTGAGCCCTGGCACTAGTGAGAGGGTATATGGGACACCTCTTGCCCCTACCAGCTGATTTACCCTTCACTCCTAGCCAGACCCTATACAGGTTCCGCACCTGTTGCCGAGCAGGAACCTGAAGCCCTGAAAAGACCCTACAATAGTCCTGGCTAGTGAGTTGGAAGGTAAGATTCACTAAACCCACCGCTGCACTAATAGAACATGAGGGTAGGTGATACAAACAGGGGAGTAACAACCACCAAGGTGGCCAGAATACAAATGATTTTGAATGATAAGCAAAGATTGCTTGGGAAACCCTGCTACTTAAACACAAAGCGAAATGGATACAGAGCAGCTGCAGCTAACCTGCACTGCTGGGAAGCTGCTAGCCTCAAAACTGTTTGAGCACCAAGAGAAAAAAAACAACATTTAAATGTTGAGTCCCAGATTAGAGATGAGAGGCTCCAGTCTTAAAGTGTCACTAGTCTCTAAAAGACAGGGAGATGACCGTGACAGAGCACTGGAGTCCAAAACTGTACACAGGAATCTAAGTGTGACTGAACTAGTCACTTGTATACTTGTGTAGAGAAACAACTATGTTACTGGTATAAGTTTATGTGCCTCTTTTCATGCATATCATGATTTTATTTTCCTTGTCAGCAGCTTCCTGGCACTGGTTCATTAGGGCTGAGTTTGCTGCTCTCTCAAACATCCAAGTCTATTTCAGGAGCAGTTTTATTCAGTGTTTAACCATTTAGCACATAACTATACATTATATACAGGCATCAAAACTATGAATTAACCCCTTCAGCCCCCAGCCTGTTTTCACCTTAAAGACCCGGACATTTTTTGCAATTTTGACCAGTGTCACTTTGACAGGTTATAACTCTGGAACACTTCAACGGATCCTGGCGATTCTGAGATTGTTTTTTCGTGACATATTGTACTTCATGTCAGTGGTAAATTTAGGCCGATATGTTTTGCGTTTATTTGTGAAAATTTCGGAAAATTTTGAAAATTTAGCAATTTTCAAAATTTGAAATTTTATGCCCATAAATCTGAGATATATGTCACACAAAAAAGTTACTAAATAACATTTCCCACATGTCTACTTTACACCAGCGCAATTTTTGAAAAAAAAAAAAATTCCGTTAGGAAGTTAGAAGGGTTCAAAGTTCATCACCAATTTCTCATTTTTCCAACAAAATTTACAAAAAACATTTTTTAAGTACCACATCACATTTGGAGTGATTTCAGAAACCTAGGCGACAGAAAATACCCAAAAGTGACCCAATTCTAAAATCTGCACCCCTCACTCTGCTCAAAACCACATCCAAGAAGTTTATTAACCCTTTAGGAGCTTCACAGCAACCAAAGCAATGTAGACGAAAAAATGAAAATTTTACTTTTTTAACACAAAAATGTTACTTTAGCCATAAAAATTAGTATTTTCACAAGGGTATCAGGAAAAATGCATCATAAAATGTATCGTGCATTTTCTCCTGAGTACGCAGATACCCCATATGTGGTGGTAATCAAATGTTTGGGCACACAGCAGGACTCGGAAGGCAAGGAGCGCCATTTGAATTTTTGAGTGCAAAATTAGCTGCACTCATTAGCGGACACCATGTCGGGTTTGAAGACTCCCTGAGGTGCCTAAACAATGGAGCTCCCCCACAAATGACCCCATTTTGGAAACTAGAGCCCTCAAATATTTTTTCTAGATGTTTGATGTGCACTTTGAACCCCTGGGGGCTTCACAGAAGTTTATAACGTTGAGCCGTGAAAAGAAAAAAAAAAATTTTTACCACAAAACTGTTGCTTCAACAAGGTAGCTTTTTTATCACAAGGGTATCAGGAAAAAATGCACCATAAAATGTATTGTGCATTTTCTCCTGAGTACGCAGATACCCTATATGTGGTGGTAATCAAATGTTTGGGCACACAGCAGGACTCGGAAGGCAAGGAGCGCCATTTGAATTTTTGAGTGCAAAATTAGCTGCACTCATTAGCGGACGCCATGTCGGGTTTGAAGACTCCCCGAGGTGCCTAAACAATGGAGCTCCCCCATAAGTGACCCCATTTTGGAAACTAGAGCCCTCAAATATTTTTTCTAGATGTTTGATGTGCACTTTGAACCCCTGGGGGCTTCACAGAAGTTTATAACGTTGAGCCGTGAAAAGAAAAAAAATTTTTTTTTACCACAAAACTGTTGCTTCAACCAGGTAGCTTTTTTTATCACAAGGGTATCAGGAAAAAATGCACCATAAAATGTATTGTGCATTTTCTCCTGAGTACGCAGATACCCCATATGTGGTGGTAATCAAATGTTTGGGCACACAGCAGGACTCGGAAGGCAAGGAGCGCCATTTGAATTTTTGAGTGCAAAATTAGCTGCACTCATTAGCGGACGCCATGTCGGGTTTGAAGACTCCCCGAGGTGCCTAAACAATGGAGCTCCCCCATAAGTGACCCCATTTTGGAAACTAGAGCCCTCAAATATTTTTTCTAGATGTTTGATGTGCACTTTGAACCCCTGGGGGCTTCACAGAAGTTTATAACGTTGAGCCGTGACAAGAAAACAATTTTTTTTTACCACAAAACTGTTGCTTCAACCAGGAAGCTTTTTTTATCACAAGGGTATCAGGAAAAAATGCACCATAAAATGTATTGTGCATTTTCTCCTGAGTACGCAGATACCCCATATGTGGTGGAAATCAAATGTTTGGGCGCACGGCAGGACTCGGAAGGCAAGGAGCGCCATTTCACAGCAAAATTGGTTGGAATTATTAGCGGACGCCATGTTGCGTTTGGAGACCCCCCTGAAGTGCCTAAACAATGGAGCTCCCCCACAATTGACCCCATTTTGGAAACTAGACCCCTCATGGAATTTATCTAGCTGTTTAGTGAGCACTTTGAACCCCTGGAGGCTTCACAAACGTTTGTAATGTTCAGCCGTGAAAATATTTTATTCTTTTTTTTACCACAAAATTGTTTTTTCAAACAGGTAGCTTTTTTTTCCACAAGGGTATCAGGAAAAAATGCACCATAAAATGTATTGTGCAATTTCTCCTGAGTACGACGATACCTCATATGTGGTGGAAATCAATTGTTTGGGCGTACGGCGGGGCTCAGAAGAGAAGGAGCGCCATTTCACAGTAAAATTGATTGGAATTATTAGCAGACGCCATGTTTCATTTGGAGACCCCCTGAGGTGCCTAAACAATGGAGCTCCCCCACATGTGATCCCATTTTGGAAACTAGACCCCCCCCATACAAAAAAAATTAGTTTGGCGAAATAAAAAATACAGACATCAGTAAAAAAAAAAAAAAATGAGCGCCTGCCACTAAGACCAGTGCCAAACGTGAGAGCAATGCACGAGTCTCGCATCGCATCATCCACTGCAGTCTGGAAGCGAGCAACTGCGCTGGATAATGCGATGCGAGAGGGCGGGGCGGCAGATGAGAAAGGGCGCAGCGGATGGAAGATGGGAGAGGGCGCAGCGGGTGGAGGAGCGGCAGAGGATGGGAAAGGGCACAGCGGATGGATGATGGGAAATGGCGCAGCGGATGGATGGGAAATGGCGCAGCGGATGGAGGAGCGGCAAAGGATGGGGGGGTGAGATGGGGATACCTACCTTACAGGATGGATCTAGGCAGCAGGATCACAGCAGACAGAAGAGGCAGCAGATGAAGGAGGCAACAGATCGAGGAGGGTGAGAGGGGGCAGTAGATGGAAAATGGGAGAGAGCAGGCAGCAGATCGGGGAGGGGGGCAGAGTCTGATGGGAGAGAGAGATGGCACATGGAGGAGGGGGGGCCCCGGGGGGAGGGTGGCTTGCAGCACATGTAGGGGGAGGGTGGCTTGCAGAACATGTAGGGGGAGGGTGGCTTGCAGCACATGTAGGGGGAGGGTGGCTTGCAGCACATGTGGGGGGAGGGTGGCTTGCAGCACATGTGGGGGGAGGGTGGCTGGCTTGCAGCACATGTGGGGGGAGGGTGGCTGGCTTGCAGCACATGTAGGGGGAGGGTGGCTGGCTTGCAGCACATGTGGGGGGAGGGTGGCTTGCAGCGCACGTGGGGGGAGGGTGGCTTGCAGCACATGTGCTGCAAGCCAGCCACCCTCCCCCCACATGTGCTGCAAGCCAGCCACCCTCCCCCCACATGTGCTGCAAGCCAGCCACCCTCCCCCCACATGTGCTGCAAGCCACCCTCCCCCCACGTGGGGGGAGGGTGGCTTGCAGCACATGGAGGGATAGGAGGTGTGGCGATGGAGAAGGGGCAGCCGATGAAGGAGGCGGTGGCGGCCGCTGATCGGGAACAGTGGGGGCCGATTCGGGGGCAGCAGCGGCTGAAAAAGGTGGGTGCGACGGCGGCGGGGACAGCGGTGGATCGGGAGCGGCGGCGGGGACAGCGGTGGAGCGGGAGCATGGCGCCGGGGACAGCGGTGGATCGGGAGCGGCGGCGGGGACAGCGGTGGAGCGGGAGCATGGCGCCGGGGACAGCGGTGGATTGGGAGCATGGCGCCGGGGACAGCGGTGGATCGGGAGCATGGCGCCGGGGACAGCGGTGGATCGGGAGCAGCAGCGGGGCGATCGGAGACAGCGGCGGGGACAGTGGTGCATCGGGAGCAGCGGCGGGGACAGCGGTGAAGTGGGAGCAGCGGCGGGGCGATCGGAGACAGCGGCGGGGACAGTGGTGCATCGGGAGAAGCGGCGGGGACAGCGGTGGAGCGGGAGCATGGCGCCGGGGACAGCGGTGGATCCGGAGCGTGGAGCCGGGGACAACGGTGGATCGAGAGCAGCGGCGGGGCGATCGGAGACAGCGGCGGGGACAGCGGTGCATCGGGAGCAGCGGCGGGGACAGCGGTGGAGCGGGAGCAGCGGCGGGGCGATCGGAGACAGCGGCGGGGACAGCGGTGCATCGGGAGCAGCGGCAGGGCGATCGGAGACAGCGGCGGGGACAGCGGTGCATCGGGAGCAGCGGCGGGGACAGCGGTGGAGCGGGAGCATGGCGCCGGGGACAGCGGTGGATCAGGAGCGTGGCGCCGGGGACAGCGGTGGATCGGGAGCAGCGGGGCGATCGGAGACAGCGGCGGGGACAGCGGTGGATCGGGAGCAGCGGCGGGGCGATCGGGGACAGGGGCGGGCGGCGGGGACAGCAACTTACCACTCTCCTCGGCTTCCAGGGACGGTCACAGGCCGCAGATCCACATTGATTGGAGAGAGCGGTCACAAGACCGGTCTCTCCAATCAGAGCTGGGGGCGGGTGAAGCATCGATCACCCAGCTCCAGCCAATGGCCAGTGCTACAGCAGCACTGATCAGGGCTGGATTTCAATGTTCCAGCCATTTTCAATGGCTGGAACATTACAGTGGCTGTAATTGGCTGAGCGGCGTTCGTCAGCCAATCACAGCCTCTGTAGGTTCGGGGAGGAGGCACCACCCCTCCTGAGGTCAGGCAGAGGTCCCCTCCTTCCCGAATCTACCGTTTAATTAAACAAATTTCACTCCCCGGGGCTCCGGGACCGCGATTTCGCCATGACGTACTGAGTACGTCATGGGTCGTTTAGCACCATGTCACCATGACGTACTCAGTACGTCAAAGGTCGTTAAGGGGTTAACACATGTGGAATGAAATATTTAAAAAAGTGTGAAGCAACTGAAAATATGTCTTATATTCTTGGTTCTTCAAAGTAGCCACCTTTTGCTTTCATTACTACTTTGCACACTCTTGGCATTCTCTTGATGAGCTTCAAGAGGTAGTCACCAGAAATGTTTTTCCAACAGTCTTGAAGGAGTTCCCAGAGATGCTTAGCACTTGTTGGCCCTTTTGCCTTCTCTCTAGGGTCCAGCTCACCCCAAACCATCCGACTGGGTTCAGGTCTGGTGACAGTGGAGGCCAGGTCGTCTGGTGTAGCACCCCATAACTCTCCTTCTTAGTCAAATAGCCCTTATACAGTCAGGAGGTGTGTTTTGGGTCATTGTCCTGTTGAAAAATAAATGATGGTCCAACTAAACGCAAACCGGATGGAATAGCACGCCCATGCAAGATGCTGTGGTAGGCATGCTGGTTCTGTATGCCTTCAATTTTGAATAAATCCCCAACAGTGTCACCATCAAAGCACCCCCACACCATCACACCTCCTCCTCCATGCTTCTCGATGAAAACCAGCCAGTAGAGTCCATCCGTTCACCTTTTCTACAAAGACACGGTGGTTGGATCCAAAGATCTCAAATTTGGACTCATCAGACCAAAGCAGAGATTTCCACTGGTCTAATGTCCATTCCTTGCATTTTTTAGCCCAAACAAGTCTCTTTTGCTTGTTGCCTGTCTTTAGCAGTGGTTTCATAGCAGCTATTTTACCATGAAGTCCTGCTGCACAAAGTCTCCTCTTAACAGTTGTTCTAGAGATGAGAAAGTGTGTCCAAACTTTTGGTCTGTACTGTATATATACACATTTATAACCATATATTTTATTTCATCTGTCCAGTGCTTAACCTTACATTTATGTATATTAAACTTCAGTTGCCAATTCTAGACCCAAGCCTCTAGCTTCCACAAATTCCTCTAAAATTATGAATTATCTTCCTCTGCCTTAATTACCTTTCAATATCATCAGTAATTATTGAAATGTTACTCTATATGCCCTCTACAAGATCAGTAATAAATATATTAAAAAGAAGAGGGCCCAATATTGACCCCTGTGGTTTCCTACTGTTAACTGTGACTCAGAGTGTGTTCCATTAATAATCTAATAAACACCTTTTTTTCCCCAAGACTGAGCCAATTGTTAAACCCCTTGCACATATATTTCTTCTAGTCCCATTATTCTCATGTTATGTATACATCCTTTATGCGGTATTATATCAAAAACATTTGAAAAGTGCAGATGCACAATATACATGTCCTTAGATCTGGAACTTACCTTTGCATAGAAGCTGCTAAATATTATTTTCACAAGACCAATCCCTCATAAACCAATGTTGATGCTGAGTTATTAGGTTATTTTTATTGAGATACTCCATGATAGTGTCTCTTAGAAAATCCTAAAGGATATTGATAACAATAAAGGTTAAACTTGTAGATCTATAGTTTCCCCAGGACCACTTCAGCCATGAGCTAAGAGGGACATCCCAGAACAGGAGGTAATCTAGGGTAGCTTTCAGAAGGCGTAATTTTTTCAGGCATGACAACGTCACTGTACCAAAAAGTTCTATTTTGGTCTCATCTGTCCCAAATGAATGAATTTTAGCTTATTTATGTACATTTTGGCAAACTGCAGTCTAGCTTTTGTATGTCTTGGTATCAGCAGTGGGATCATCATGGTTTTTCATTTCATTCAAATATGGACGGATAGTTCACACTGACGCTAATGCAGTATGGCTTGAATTTCTCTGGAACTTGATTTAGGCTGCTCATAAAACATCTGAACTCTCCTGCATTGCAACCTTTCATCAAATTTTCTTGGGCGTCCACATCCAGGGAGAATAGCTACAGTTTCATGAGTTGTAAACTTTTTGATTATGTTGTACACCTTGTACAAAGGAACATCAAGAGCTCTGGAGATGGACTTCTAATCTTGGGATTGTTGATATTTTTCAACAATTTTAATTCTCCAGTTCTCAACAGATCCCTTCATCTTTTGCTGTTCTCCATGCTTAGTGTGGCACTCACACAAACAATGCAGAAATTGTGTCAACTTCTCCCCTTTTTATCTGGTTTCAGGTGTGATTTCCATATTGCCCACACCAGTTACTTGTTATAGCTAAGTTTGAACGAGTATCGCATGCTTGAAACAAAGTTGTTTACCCACAATTTTGGAAAGGTGCCAACAATTTTGACCTACCCATTTTTGAGGTTTTGTGGGAAATTATGTCCAATTTGCTTTTTTTCCCTCAGGTTTTTTTTTCCAATACACACAAGGGAACTAAACATGTGTATTACAAATATGTGTAATTGCAATAATTTCTGGGGAGAAATACTTCATTTTCTGCAGCAATTTCAAGGGTGCCAACATTTTCAGCCATCACTGTACCTATATACAAACACATACATATCCTCTACATCTGCGTGTGTATAAATACTGCAAAAGTTCAATATTGCAGAATATTGGGAAATCAACAGTCTATTTTGAACCTCAGCTATCTGTCCACTAGCAGGGCTTTATAGTGTGCTGCCCCCGGTAGACGTCTGATGGGAGTGTGGCCGTAATGGGAGCGTGCGACAGGCTTTTGTAATGAGTCTAAAAATAATATGAAAAAGGAAGACAGAAAAATAAAATGAATAAAATAAATAAACAAATAAAGAGTTCATGATGCCAGTTGGGATGTTCGGCTGTGGTATGTCCGGGCACTGCTGGAGGTCCCCATAGTTAGGTGGGGATGTGCAGTGCCATAGGGTTGTCCTTTCGCCCCAAAACTAGGGCTGGTTCCTGGGGATGTTGAGGTAGGGATGACACATCAGAGAATAATTCAGCCAGAAACAGGACAGGGAGCTTTTAACTTTTACTGGAGCTCTACAGAACCTTCCAGAATGTTTCTCACATCCATTACAAGGATGGTGTTTTTTCTTGACCTAATAAGAGTTTGGTTTCTCTGCTGTGTGGTGGTGGCAGTGTGTTTCTCCTGCCACTACTATTTCGCTACCTAGAAACAGGTGTTTTCAAGTTCTGGGATTGTCAAGACAAGAACAATCTGGATCTTTAATACCTTCTGACAAGCAGGTGACTTGAATCCTGAGGGAAACCTCACTATTTCTTGTAGAAGTTTCCAGACTCAAATGTGTTACTTTGCTCCGGGCAATTCACTGCTCCTTTTAGAAAGGTTAATAGCAGTCTCTCAGTTTGCCACTGACCTTGAAAGTAATCATGGCCTAGGGACTGATACCCTGCCAATGTGTAGCTGGCCCTTTCAGAAGTTTTATCAGTCCCCTCAGGACAGGCTGATACACACTTCTCTTTACCCTGGCTGCAACTCACTGAATTTACCTCAGACTTAAGCTCCTCCCCTATCTTCTTCTAGGGCTCTCACTCAAATGTTGGTTTTATCTCAAGTGAACAGCCCCAGTAAGGGAGTGTGGGCAAATGTGTGGTTGTAGTGAGCAGCAGAGAAAACCAAATTTCCTTAAAGTTAACAATACATGTTATACAGATTGAAATACACATGTAGCTATAATTTGTGGTGACTCAGGCACAGGGTGCCACAATAGGAATGTAAATATGGTGGTGATGGGAGCCTTCAGCTTCCAAGGCAACCCATTGGCACCTCACTATCATGGTGGACTTCGAACTGTTCTTTACACCATATTACAAAACTTAAATCCTGCTATAAAAAATATCTGAGATTGCTGCAATTAAAGACAGGTACAAGTTGTATATTGCAGTCGCCAACATCCACTGGGTGTTACTGAGACCTCTCCATTAGAGATAAGTAGACCTGTGGAAGTTTGGTTGGGTGGGGTCAGCCGGACTTTAGATAAAGCTCTTTTTGGGACCCCTTGACCTGAACCTTAATGGAAGTAACTAATTTGGCAATTTTGGATGCATCCAGCCATAAACAGATCATTTCCAGGGGCAGGTGGGCAGGGTTTTTACTTTTTTTGGGGAGCACACTACATCCGATCAAGCTGCTGTTACCACCAATGCAATTAATAAATCACATTCCAGTTCATTATGTCAACCACGAAGACATTATACAAGGGGCTACTGATAAGTCTTTGGCTTTACCCAGAAAGAAACGAGATAGGATGATGAAACTTTACATTTATTCCACATACTCTCCACTGATGACAACACACTTTTTACTGGTATTCCAAGTTCTGTAAGCCTAGCAAAAAGAAGGATTTCGATTGTGCCTCAAACCAGGGATCCATAGCAGCCATTGCATCACAAATGGAGTGAAATTTGGTACCAATGAGGTGTTTCTCTTCAAGTTTGGAAACAGATGATAGTCAGAGGGAGCTAGATCTGGTGAATAAGGTGGGTGGGTGGTCAACCAGCTGGAAGCCCAGCTCTGCCAGTTTTGCCCTGGTCGCTTGTGCAGTGTGAGCGGAGGCATTGTCTTGCACAGGAACAAGATTCCTTTTGACAGCTTGCCATGCCTTTTGTCCTTCAGAGTTGTCTTAAATTGGTCCAAAAGTTCAATGTAATACCTTGCATTGATGGTGGAACCCTTTTGAAGATAGTCCACTAGCACGACGCCCTCCTTATAACAAAACACAGACGCCATCACCTTAGTGCCTGATTTTTGCACCCTGAACTTCTTTGGATGAGGAGAACCACTGTGCCTCCTCTCTTTTGACTGCTTCTTGTTTTCAGGATCATACAAATAAATCCAGGTCTCATCCACAGTGACCAGTCCATCCAGGAAGTTATCAGTCCGGAAACAGTGACAAATAAACTGGGAAGTTTTCACTCGCATGCTTCTCTGATCTGTGGTCAAACATTTGGGAACTCACTTTGTGGATCACTTCCTCATGTCTAAATGTTCATGGATAATGACACAAACACGTTCGCAGGAAATCCCTATGATGTCTGCTATTGCTTTAGCTGAAATTCGTTGCTTCTCCAGTATGACAAGGTGCACAGCATCGACGATCTCCAGTACAACAACCACTCTCGGTCGTCCAGGACGTTCCTCATCATTAGTGCTGAAGTGGCCAATTTTAAATTTGTCAACCCACTTCTTAACTGTGGAATATGAAGGGCATTGATCCCCCAATGTCTGCGACATATCACCATGAATAGGCTTTGTGGACTTTCCTTGAAGAAACAATAATTTTATCACTCTTCTGCTCTCAGTTGCTGTGAATATCGCATTAGACTCCGCCACTTTATTTTCCCGCGTGCGTAGAACACTGTTGCCATAAGCAACAAACACAAAATTTTAAAAACATATTTTAGACACAAAAGGCTTTCTTGTGATCTAACATTAAAAGATTACAAAGCCAAAGACTTATCAGCAGCCCCTCTTACATGATAAAGTTTCAAACTAAATAAGCCTTATTTTTGTGCCAACCCAACTCGTTATATAATTTACTTGTCCACTTATCAGCTCTCCTGTATTGTTTTTGCCAATATGTCTATATGTGGCTATGATATGTTGTCAGACAGGAAGGTAAAATTAGCTAAAATACTTTAGTTCCCTTTATATTAGTCAACTGATATTGGCACGTGCAGCGTTTCCTTCTACAGAATCTCCCTAGAGTTCTTCTCTTAGATGTCCCTCATCTGCTCCGGTACGTACAGTATTTTCTATACTACTGAATTTTGAATAATGAGGTATTTAGTCTGACTCTGTGCATGCCGTAGTGATTTTGGTGAAATCACTGACTATACTATATAAGACAATGCTGATTGTTTTTGCTCAGATTTATAGAATAAGTCAAAGTACAGATACATCCTACACATGCAGAGAAAAGCAACTGTAACTGGCAAATGCTCAGTCCTGGAAGTCTGATTAATAGTTAATAGTTTTTAGTTTATAAATTGCTTTATTTTCCAATGTGTTGTAACCCCGTTACATTTCTCTAGCATACACAAAGTTATAGAATTTTTTTTCTTGCGTTTAAAATGTTTGAAATGGATACATGATAACAGTGCTCAATATTTCACTGGTTTCTCTTTAACAACCACCTTTGAATTGAAAAAATCAGTGACAGTGCAGTGACATTCAATCCTATTGCACTCTATAATAAGTACTCTTAGAAATAAACAATTCATCAAGCACCAAATCTCTGGGTCAGACACACAAAAAAAATGTTGCAAATTATATGTGTTTCTCCCTCAATATTATGTCTGAATTCTACTCCCATTAATCAGTCCCAAACATAGAAAAATTGGAGTAACACATCCACTAAAATATAATCTTTTATTGAAAATTCTCTGAAGCTCAACATACATCATCAACAGTGCATAAATCAAATTATACAGACGAAATTATAAATATTAATATTTCAGCTTATCCATAATGGGTGAGGAAGATCTCTCAGAGAGCCCCAGCAACCCCAACGCATGTTTCGTCTGTTGGCTTTCTCAAGGGAATGTGCCTCTGCAGATAATTTTTAACAAAATGTGACCACTAGTAATGAATGAACACTAAAATGTTTGGGTGCTCGTTACTCGAATTATAAAATCGGAATGGTCGAGTGCTCGACTCGAATAACAAGTATAATGGGCAACTCGAGTATTTTACTGACAGACCCTCCCAGGAGGTCTGTGGGGGCAGGAAAATTGCTGAAATGGGTAGAAACAGTGATCAAATGAAATGGGAATAGCATGGGAAGATTCCTGGACTCGTCTCTGACTCCTAGGTCACTGCTCGGAACAATGTTGTCAGAGTATTACGCCACTTTTATGGAGTAATAACAAAACATACGAAACCGAAGATAAAATGGATTTTACAGGAAAAATTGTTAAGAAACATTATTTCCTGTATAATGACTTGTATATAAGGCAAATTAAGAAAGAGAGAAAAAATATGCCTTCTCCATCCCTTTGGCTATGTTCACACATAGCGTTCTTTCACAAATGCATCAGTTTTCCATTTCAGTCAGGAAAAAAAAAACAATTGTTGTGCATTGGATTTATGAAATCTAATAGCTTTTGCTGGTATTGTAAAATCATTTTTAATTTGCATAAAATTAATTAAAAACGCTGGAAAAAATGCATCAAAAATGCAATGTGTGAGCAAGGTTTAAAGCGAATCTGTCAGCAGGTGTTTGTATATGTAAACTGAGGGAGGATAGCATACTGTAAGGGTTAAAAAACAAAAAGCAACTGTGCTTCTCTTATCAGTATGTGTGTTTGTTTACGTAAAGGTTTTATATCCCTGTGATTAGCATTGGAGGACTAGAAACTGATGAGCACAGCAGCCTATCATGCCCTCTGCTGTGATTGATACCTCACAGTCAATGCACAATCTCTATTGAGAGCCTGGTGTGAGTGGGACAGCTCTCTCAGCTCTACTGTGTTCCTGAATCTAAATTAATTGATTATTTCAGAATGGCTGTAGCCAATAATCTATGTGTTACACCGTTAGATTCAGAATCTCCTTGCCTACATTACATTGCTGTCAGATGAGGTAGCAAAAACCTGCTGACAGATTGCCTGCCAGATGACAGAAGGGGAGCATAAAGCAAAATCAAATTTTCCTTTGTTTGTGGTGTATTCCCATGGTGTTTCCCCATGCACCCCTTCCCAACCAAAAAAGGGTGTATGGTTTATGGTTTCTTCTTTTTCTTGTTCTCCTCCCTCACCATATCAAAAGGATAATTATGTGGTCATCACTCCACATTTTTAGTGGGCCATCAGGCGTCAGTCACTTGTATCATCCATGGAGTTGAGCCAAATCTGAGGCTTGCTATCCGCAGTCACTGCACTCACCCTGTTTACATTGATTCTGTGGGTTTTTAGTTATGTGTGGGGCAGAATAATTGATAGATGCATCAGCTTGTCAACTGAAAATGCTGACAGGCTGACTGTTCTCAAAATTAGCAATGCTTGGATTGGCCCCGACTTCTCAACTCCACCAGATGACAGCAGCAGAATATAAAGCCAAATCAAATGTTCCTTTTTTCTGGTGTATTCTCATGCCACACCTTCCCACCCAAAAAAGGGTATAGTTTTCATGGTTTCTTCTTTTTCTTGGTCTCCTCCTTCTCCACCATATCAACAGGGTCATCTTACAGCCATTGCTCCAAATTTTTAGAGGGCCATCAAGCAACCTTCACTCATAAACGTATGAGGGCCATCAAGTAGCCCTGACATATCACATGTTCAGCTGTAGGTAAATGGTTCAATGCCAGCATCAAAATATATGTAAAGGCATGAATGAAAGGGTGGTTCCCTACTCACCATTAGTAGCCACATCGCTGTAAATCTGATAGGGATGGCTTTTTTCAAATACCATGTGTAGTTCATTTTGCCTCTGAGTGTCTGAGTGGTGTTATTGCTTTCCACTCATCCCCAACAAGTGACTCCCGGGCTCTATGACCTCTGAGATCCGGTGGTTCCAGTTGACCCAATATCACCAAGATCTGCCCCAGTCTCCCTGAGTGACTGGGCTGTGGGCGGAGTTTCACCGCTCATCACAGTACAGCATCATTCCTGCTTGCGGCGCTCTGCAGCAAAGGAGAGAGCACATGACATGCTGGGTTGTGAGGAGCGGTGAAATGCCACCCACAGCCCAGTCACTCAGGGAGACTGGGGCAGCCCTCGGTGATGTCAGGTCAACTTTAAGTTGACCTGACATCACCGGATCTCAGCGGTCACAGAGCCCGGGGGTCATGTGATGGGGATGAGTGGACCAAAATAGCGATCTAGTACACAATGTATTTTAGAAAAGCCTTCGCTATGTGTTTTACATCAATATGGCCACTAATGCTGAGTAGTGAACCACCCCTTTAATAAATGTAATTGCTTATAGTGATCAGTGGATTATTAGAGTTATATAAAGAGGTACTCTCTGGCGAGGTATTTCTTTGCTGTCATCAATGTAAAATTTGTCAACGCTTTAAATTCTTCTTTAGCCTAAAATCTTTTCATATGTATTCTTTGTCTTTCAGGATAATAGAACTGTCAAGTCACAAAAAATTGATTTCACAAAAATCGACTCATTTTATGATCTTTGAAAGAAAACAGGAAAATTAGTCATAACTGCAACTTTTCAATAAGTTGTTTTTTTTCGCAATTTTTATATAGTATCGGACCATACTTTGGACTTCAGAAGAAACCCAAACGTTTGTTCAAGTACAGAAATGTTATTGTGCAACCTTTCTGCGGAGATTGATCAGAATTCCCAATATTTCTTTATAAAGAGAGTTGGTTCTTGCACTTTACTGTCTTTGGCTTTCATCGTTGGGGTTCCAGGAAACTTCTTGGTAATGTGGAGCATATATAGCAATATGAAGAACATTTCTGTCACTGTGCTCTTAATCGGAAACCTCGCATTCGCAGACTTTCTTATTCTTCTCTTCCAACCTATTTGGATATATACCTTTGCGGTCAACAAGTGGATTTTTGGCCCAGTGTTTTGTAAATTTTTGCTATATGTCATTTATTCCAATTTGTATGTCAGTGTCTTCCTGATAACTCTGTTGAGTATTGAGCGGTTCTTGGCCGTATTTAGACCATTTCATCTACAGAGATGGACCAGACGACGTCTTTTTACAAAAATTGCCCTTTTTATTTGGATCACAGCCGGATTATTCGGTATTCACTCAATTCCATTCTATAACCCAAAGCAAAGTGATCTACCGTTCCAATGCATTCTACACCAATATAACAGTGACCCCCAAAAAGTCATTTTTCTTCTTTTGGAAACATGTTTTATGTTTTTGATTCCATTTTGTATTATTGTTATTTGCTACGCCTACTTATGGAGAAAACTCAGAGAAATGAAATTAGTAAACAGACGAAAATCAGATAAAATTATCATCATTGTGGTGGGCACGTTTGGCATGTGTTGGATTCCATACCACATGTTCATCATTGTTAATATCGCTTCTGTTTTACTGCGCACTTGCAGTCTAGTAAGAACCGTGAACATTGGAAGTTATATTTCTGGGGCTTTCGTGTTCATCAATAGTGGGTTGAACCCTCTTTGCTATTTTTATTATGCATTTAAAATGAAAAGTCCTACAAAGATCCTCAGGCTAAAAATGCTTTTTGAAAAAATTGGAGGAACAGACACAGAACCAAAGCCAAGTGAAAATACCCATATTGATAACAGTGCTATGGTTGCTTCTAACATTTAAGGTGCTAAAACACTGAAAATAGCTGTTGGTTTATTGAGCCGATAGAAATTCTTCTTGACGTTCCCATCCACATGTGTAGGAGGTGGTCACGCCCTCCCTCCCTCTACTGTTTTATGCTAATTGTCTGTGTTGTAAAAGTAATGTTTTAGGTATCAAGTATACTGTTAATGTATGTGGTAAAGATACTGCTGCTGCTAGTGAAGCATGGGTCCCCGATGTAGAAGATCCAGGACCAGGTAGAAGCCAACGCCACATAGAAATCAGATAAGAACAGCGTTAGATGTTAGGTAAGATAGGAGAAGGAGTTACAGATGGCCAGTTGGTTAGTTAGAGACAGGCCTTGTGAGAAGTCAGTTCTAAAGAAGGGTTCAAGGACTAAAGATGCAGCATGGAGTAAAAACTGGTCAGGGAACCCCGAGGTAACCTTCTAAAGGTCTGGAGCCTATGGCTCACCCTGACGTACCCAGAGAAATCTTCCAACTAGACAACCAGTGGGGCCCAGAAATAGACCGTGGGGAGAATAAGAGTGGGAAAACGGAGGCATAAGTGCCTTGCATCTTGTAGACTAGTTCCAAGATAGCAGGGATAACCCGAGAAAGAGTACCTCAGAGAAAATAGCAGCAGAACCATAGTAATGAGGCCATGTCTGTCATAACGATGTAATGAAAAATAAACTGTTCAAGTTTGGTTTGGCATGAGAACTCCGGTGTCGCGTATTTATCTACTGCATCTATGACAGGGATCGGCGATGGCCACCAACCCAAAGAAAATAGTGTCACAAACCCTGCCCGAAAACCTACACACACTGACCCTCTCTGTCGAAGAAGTGCAGAGCCTCCACAGCCTGGTGTCCGTACCATCCTTCAGAAGCACACTTATTTCAGTCAAGCATTCATTAGTTCTCAGTGCCTGGTTTGTTTTCTCCATTCATATCATGCTGTAATTTGCAGGTGCCATCAACGTTAGCAGGTTTAGACAACTTTTCCCTAGAGTGTATGGTGGCGTTTAGATGGCTTAAAAAAATGAATAACCCACAAGTGGCATTGGTTGACTACCGCAAGGTTGACCCACTCTTTAAATGTCACAATAAGCCTCTGTTCACATTTGCATCAGATGCTTATTCAGAAAGCCTTCTGTATAAATTCCATATTATTTCATCTACTAAACAGTGATTTATTCAGCTCTACTTATTTAATCTAAATAGATAGTATTAGCTGGAATTTGTCAGTAGGACTAACCCTCCTAAGCCGTCTATATGGTCATGTAGGATATAGGAAGCTGAATAATATGATACCTTGATATCTGCGATCCAATGTCTGATATGAAAAGGGGTTTTTACCAGTGTGAGACATATAGATAAGGAGAGTAGAGTCACTACATATCTCCCACTTTCATGTAAAGAAAGATCTATGTCCGGCCCAGAGATCTTAACACCATCAAAAAGTTAATTTATTTTAGTAATTCAATACAAAAAGGGAAACACATTGATTATATAGAGTAATTACACACAGAGGGATCTATTTCAAGTGTTTATTTCTGGTAATGTTGAGGATTTTGGCTTAAAGCCAATAAAACCCAAAAAGTCATTAATTCAGAAAATTGGAATAATTACCACAAAACACCTGCAAAGGCTTCCTAAGTGTTTAAAGTGGTCCCTTAGTCTGGTTCAGTAGGCTACACAATCATGGGCAAAACTGCTAATTTGACAGATGGTCAGAAGGCAGTCATTGACACACTCCACAAAGAGCATAAGCCACTAAAGGTCATTGTAAAAGAAGCTGGCTGTTCACAGAGTGCTGTATCCAAGCATATTAATGGAAAGCTGAGTGTAAGGAAAAAGTGTGGTAGAAAAAGGTGCACAAGCAACCGGGATAACTGCAGCCTTGATAGGATCGTTAAGAAAACGCCATTCAAAAATTTGGGGGAGGTTCACAAGGAGTGGACTGCTGCTGGAGTCAGTGCTTCAAGAGCCACCACACACAGACGTATCCAGGACATAGGCTACAAGTGTCGCATTCCTTGTGTGAAGCCACTCATGACCAATAGACAACATCAGAAGCGTCTTACCTGAGCCAATGAGAAAAAGAACTGGACTGCTCCTCAGTGGTCCAAGGTGTTGTTTTCAGATGAAAGTAAATTTTGCATTTCATTTGTGAATCAAGGTACCAGAGTCTGGAGGAAGAGTGGAGAGGCCACAA
This sequence comes from Anomaloglossus baeobatrachus, assembly GCF_048569485.1. Lineage (NCBI taxonomy): Eukaryota > Metazoa > Chordata > Amphibia > Anura > Aromobatidae > Anomaloglossus > Anomaloglossus baeobatrachus. Next base: position 159,236,587 of record NC_134362.1, read on the forward strand.
TCCAAGCTGCTGAGGTCTAGTGTGAATTTTCCACAATCAGTGATGGTTTGGGGAGCCATGTCATCTGCTGGTGTAGGTCCATTCTGTTTTATCAAGACCAAAGTCAGCGCAGTCGTCTACCAGGAAATTTCAGAGCACTTCATGCCTCCCTCTGCTGACAAGGGTTTTGGAGATGGAAATTTCATTTTCCTGCAGGATTTGGCACCTGTGCACACTGCCAAAAGTACTAATACCTTGTATAATAACCACAGTATCACTGTGCTTGATTGGCCAGAAAACTCACCTGACCTAAACCCCATAGAGAATCTATGGGGTATTGTCAAGAGGAAGATGAGAGACACCAGACCCAACAATGCAGACGAGCTGAAGGCTGCTATCAAAGCAACCTGGGCTTCCATAACACCTCAGCAGTGCCACAGGCTGATTACCTCCATGCCATGCCGCATTGATGCAGTAATTCATGCAGAAGGAGCCCCGACCAAGTATTGAGGCATTTACTGTACAGACTTTTCAGTAGGCGCCAACATTTCTGAGTTTAAAATAATTTTTTTCAGCTGGTCTTATATAATATTCTAATTTTCTGAGATAATGACTTTTGGGTTTTCATTTTCTGTAAGCCATAATCATCAACATTAACAGAAATAAACACTTGAAATAGATCACTCTGTGGGTAATGACTCTATATAATATATATGAATAGATCCCTCTGTGTGTAATGACTATATAATATATAGGAATAGATCCCTCTGTGTGTAATGCCTATATATATAATATATAGGAATAAATCACTCTGTGTGTAATGACTCTATATAATTTATATAGGAATAGATCCCTGTGTGTGTAATGACTCTATATAATATATAGTAATAGATCGCTCTGTGTGTAATGCCTATATATAATATATATGAATAAATCACTCTGTGTGTAATGACTCTATATAATATATACAAATAGATCCCTCTGTGTGTAATGACTCTATATAATATATAGGAATAGATCCCTCTGTGTGTAATGACTCTATATAATATATAGGAATAGATCCCTCTGTGTGTAATGCCTATATATAATATATAGGAATAAATCACTCTGTGTGTAATGACTCTATATAATATATAGGAATAGATCCTTCTGTGTGTAATGACTCTATATAATATATAGGAATAGATCCCTCTATGTGTAATGACGCTATATAATATATAGGAATAGATCCCTCTGTGTGTAATGACTCTATATAATATATAGGAATAGATCCCTCTGTGTGTAATGACTCTATTTCATATATGTGTTTCCTTTTGGTACTGAATTTCTGAAATAAATTAACTTTTTGATGATATTTTAATTTATTGAGATGCACTTGTATAAGAAAAAGCTGCATTGCAGTTTAATCTAATGTTTTTAAAAATAATTATACAATTATTAATAAGTTACAAGTGCATCTAAATAAATTAGAATATAATCAAAAAGTTAATGATATTTAGATGGGCTGATTATTTATACGCCCGTGTAATCCCAGACTTAAGTGATTTTTCAGAGTACACATTCATGTTTCCATGTGGAATAACTATTTCTGGCCATTACATGACTTGTATTCTGTATTTTAGCAGGGTTTGCTCTGCACTAGACACCTCAGCATTTTCTGCTGGTGTCTTCCTTATTCTTTCTCTCTACAAATCCTTCCCTTTCCTCTCCCTATAGAGTTTTATAGAAAGCAAGTGTAAATTTATAACTTACTGAAGACAGACTTGTAGACAGATTTGAGACATATTTGAGAGTGAGTGATTAATGCAGAAGACAAGAACTGACTGATAAAAGAGGAAAATAGAAGGCTTATATCATAATAATTTCTTTTTATTTACTTGTTTTATTGATTCATGAAAAAATAAAACCAAAGTGCAGTTACCTGTATTGTGTAATGCAGAAATTAAACATCCCATACTTCTGAAGATGTTATTACATGTTTCTAGTGTCATTTTTTGTGTTTTTTTTGCTTTGTTTCGCTGTTGTTTTTTTTTTTTGCATGATTTCGCTATTCATACTGGGGCCAGATATTATTTTAAAGCCAAAAGTGAAATTTTATATATATATATATATATATATATATATATATATCTATCTATCTAATGTATAAAGCGCTGAGTGTATGTATGTATGTGTGTATGTATGTATGTATGTATGTATGTCCACTCAAGGAATCCGCCCCATTGCATTTACAATCAAAACATTTTGGACATACACTCTATGTGACTCAGGGATTGTCATAGACTATGTTTTGAAAATTTAACCCAGTGCTTTACAGTTACTCTCCAAAGCACCTGTCTCCATTAAAGTCAATGAAGATAGGAGTTACAGCTTATTAATAGGAGCTGTGAGTGGTTGCTATAGGAACAAAATAAATTGTTAGTATAAGAAGCTTATGTTTGAGGTAATAAGATGTCAGTGGAGAGACAGATAGAGAGAGACAGAGAGACAGACAAACAGACATGCGCACAGAGTCATAGAAAGAGGCAAACAGGGAGACAGTCAAAGAGACAGACAGAGGCAGGCAGAAAGGAAAAGAGATAGACAGAGGGGGAAAAGAGACATAGGGGGAAAAGAGACAGAGGGGAAAAGAGACAGAGGGGAAAAGAGACCGAGGGGAAAAGAGACCGAGGGGAAAAGAGACAGAAACAGAGGGGGAAAGAGACAGAGGGGGAAAGAGACAGAGGAGGAAAGAGACAGAGGGGGAAAAGAGACAGAGAAAGGGGGGCAAAGAGACAGGGGGGAAAAGAGACAGAGGGGGAAAGAGACAGAAGGGGGGAAAGAGATAGAGGGGAAAAAAGATAGAGGTGGAAAGAGATAGAGGGGGAAAGAGACAAAGGGGGAAAGAGACAGAGGGGGAAAAGAGACAAAGAGGAAAAGAGACAGAGGGGAAAAGACACAGAGACAGAGGGTAAAAAAGACAGAGGGGCAAAGAGTCAGAGGGGAAAAGAGACAGAGGGGGGAAAGAGACAGAGGGTGAAAGAGACAGAGGGGAGAAAGAGACAGAGGGGGAAAGAGACAGAGGGGAGAAAGAGACAGAGGGTGAAAGAGACAGAGGGGAGAAAGAGACAGAGGGGGAAAGAGACAGAGGGGAGAAAGAGACAGAGGGGGAAAGAGACAGGGGGGAAAGAGACAGGGGGGAAGAGACAGGGGGCAATGAGACAGAGGGGGAAAGAGACAGGAGGCATTGAGATAGAGGGGGGAAAGAGACAGAGGGGGAAAGAGACAGAGGGGGAAAGAGACAGAGACAGAGGGGCAAAGAGACAGAGGGCGAAATACACAGAGGGGCAAAGAGACAGAGGGGCAAAGAGACAGAGGGGCAAAGAGACAGAGGGGGAAAAGAGACAGAGGGGGAAAAGAGACAGGGAAAGAGACAGAGAGGGAAAGAGACAGAGGGGGAAAGAAACAGAGGGGGAAAGAGACAGAGAGGGAAAGAGACAGAGGGGGAAAGAGACAGAGGAGGGAAGAGACAGAGGAGGGAAGAGACAGAGGGGGAAAGAGACAGAGGGGGAAAAAGACAGAAGGGGGAAAAGACAGAGGGGGGAAAAGACAGAGGGGGAAAGAGACAGAGGGAAAAGGGACAGAGGAGAAAAGAGACAGAGGGGGATAGAGACAGACCTGGAAAGAGACAGAGGGGGACAGAGACAGAGAGACTGATACAGGGACAGACGGAGAGATAGACACAAACAGACAGGCAAACAGACATTGATAGAGCCTGACAAACAGACAGACATGGAAAGAGAGGGCCACACACAAAGACACACACACACACACACACACACACACACACACACACACACAGAGAGACAAACGCACTAACAGAAAGAGATAGACAGACACAGACAGACAGACTGGGAGAGAGACAAAGAGACAGTTACTATCTCGGGCAACGCCTGGGTACTACAGCTAGTGTATATATGTACAACAATTTAGTTTGTGACTTTTTTTTACCATTTTGGTTTACTGGTGTTGTTACTGAAATGTGTTCTTGTTATGGTGTCCTTTTTTCCTGTCTATTCAATAGTTTTCCTGCAAAAAAAAAATTAAATAGTTAAAAAAAGTAAAAAAGCACCAGACAAAATAAATCAAATTGGAAATGCCATGAAAATGCACGTTGAAAACAGAATTGCAGGAATAAATATAGCTGTCAAAATATATTATTTTGGGAGTTTTGTTAAAGGGAATCTGTCACCAGATTTTTTTGCCACCTAATCTGACAGCAGCATAACGTAGGGGCAGAAACCCTGATTCCAGCGATGTGTCACTTACCGGGCTGCTTAGTGTTGTGTTGATAAAATTACTGTTTAAGCAGCAGGAAATTATCATTAGGACTACTTGGCAGCAGAGAAAACATTGATTTTATTTAATCACTCACTGCGTTTATATCACTGGGCTCTAGTATTTTTTTTCCATCTATTTCTACCTGCACTGACACATTGTAACAAAACTGCCAAAATAATAAATTTGAGCTTCTATGTTAATTGTGTAAGGAGGTGGGCTTGTTGTCGCCTTCCTCCTGATGACCTCAATCGCGTTAATGTTATGTAATGTGAAGTGTAATGTGTTAGTGTGATGCTGGTGTGTACTGTTTACTGTATAATGTTGTGTCATTATGCACTGTACTGGGATGTAGCAGAGTTGATAATGTAATTAATGTATGTGTATTAGGGTAAGGTGTAAAGCATAGCAGTGTTGGTAAGGTATTACAATGTTTATGTTTGTGAAAGGTTAAGTCTGCCCAGCAACTGGTTGCAGGGTAAGAAACAGTTAACAGTTGGGATTAGCCGAAAGGGGAGGAGCTAGTGCTAAGGGACAGAGACAGTTTCTGTTAGAAAGTCAGTTAGGGCCCAGCCTGTGACAGAGACAGACAGACTAAGATCTGAGTAGTGAGGTTGTAGTCTGTCCACCCTGACGTGATACATGAAGATGGAGGTCTTGGTTGGGTGTTTGATGTTGCACTACAGAGGCAATACACCTATGCTGGCCACATGTTGCCGATGGTTTTCGTTTGCCAGGACTAGTTCATTGAGGGAGACCACAAGTTCCTTGAAAACCTAGTTTTATGGTACATAACATTGAATACAATGATGTACATCAGATAGCGGCCACAAATCTTCTCACACGTTTCATTGTCACAGAGAATTCCTTCAGTTCTTCCAACCTCCATAAGTCCTTTTCTGCCCAACACTACCCAGGCTAGTCCTACATCACAGTCCTTGGAAGTCATTCTCCTCTTCAGGTGATTCCACGTCTTTTCCCTCTTATATGGATGTTATCAATATAGCCGAACTGAGCTATAAGCTACTGACGATGCTTAGGGGACACCTGCTCTGGACATTTCACTCCTTGTCCTGCTCTGTCTTACGCCAGGACTAGAGATGAGCGAACCGGTCCCGGTTCGGCTCGAGGTCGGCTCGCCGAACGGGGGTCCCGTTCGAGTTCGGTTCATCGAACGTTCGACGAACCGAACTCGAACGTATAGGCTATAATGGGAGGCAATCACAAACACATAAAAATGCATTATAAATGTACACAAACAGTTAATAAACATTGCCATAACACTTACCGGTCCTCGCGATCCCTTCTGCACTCTGTCTCCTGCCGCTATTCCATCCGATGATCGCTGAATCCTCCCGGTGACCTGCACTGCCAGCAGAGATGCAGGACCTATCGTGACGTCAAAATAGCCATGTGACCAGTCACGTGGCTATTATCTCATTGGCTACAGACTGGTCACATGACTATGACACGTCATGTAGGACCTGCGAGTGCATCTCTCCGGTACACGGTGCACATATGTGTATCGCCGTGTACCGGCGACATACTCTAGCACACGGTCGACTCCCCGTTCCGTTAGGGACCGGCTGATACAGCCGGTCATTAACGGAGATCACCGTTGCCATAGCAACGCAGTTAGCGGTGACGTCACCGCTAACCGCGGCTCCGAGAGCACCGTTGCTATGGTAACGCGTCTGTCAGCGTTACCGCTGTTACCGCTGACAGCCAGCAGTGATCACTCACGGAGTGAAGGCTGCACGCTGCTTCCCGATTGTAGTGAGGATTGTACTGAGGATGAGGTTCCCCAGCCCATGATGGGCTGGTGAACCTCATTCTCACTACAATCGTCACTACTACTACACTAATGAGGATTGTAGTGAGGATGAGATGCCTCACCCCATGATGGGCTGGGGAACCTCATCCTCACTACAATCGTCACTACTACTACACTAGAAAGAAAGAAGACAGAAGAGCAGGATCGTGGAGGGCTGACAGGGGGTAATAAAGATGGAGTCTCTAATGTGTCTGTGTATTTATTTCTATTAAAGTATTTTTTCTCTGTGTGGTGTTTTTTTTAACCCCTTATTGGAGATTCTTAATGGCCGGGTCAAACGTGCCTGACATTAAGAATCTCTGGCTTAATACTGACTAGTAAAACAAAGCCAGTATTAACTCATGATTACCCAACAAGCCACCCGGCTTCAGGGCTGTTGGAAGAGTTGGATACAGCGCCAGATGATGGCGCTTCTATGAGAGCGCCATTTTCTGGGATGGCTGCGGACTGAAATCCGCAGCAGAGGCGCCCAGAAACCTCGGGCTAACCTGTGCTGCGGATTCCAATCCCAAGCTGCCTAGTTGTACCCGGCTGGACACAAAAATGGGGCGAAGCCCACGTCATTTGTTTTTTAATTATTTCATGAAATAAGTGAAATAATTAAAAAAAACGGGCTTCCCTATATTTTTGGTTCCCAGCCGGGTACAAATAGGCAACTGGGGGTTGGAGGCAGCCCGTGGCTGCCTGCTGTACCTGGCTAGCATACAAAAATATGGCGAAGCCCACGTCATTTTTTTGGTGGGCAAAAAAATTCTGCATACAGTCCTGGATGGAGTATGCTAAGCCTTGTAGTTCTGCAGCTGCTGTCTGCTCTTCTCCATACAGATAGACAGCAGCTGAAGAACTACAAGGCTCAGCATACTCCATCCAGGACTGTATGCAGAAGTTTTTTGCCCCCTGAAAAAATGATGTGGGCTTCGCCATATTTTTGTATGCTAGCCAGGTACAGCAGGCAGGTACGGCTGCCCCCAACCCCCAGTTGCCTATTTGTACCCGGCTGGGAACCAAAAATAAAGGGAAGCCCTTTTTTTAATATTTCATGAATTTCATGAAATAATTAGAAAACAAATGACGTAGGCTTCGCCCCATTTTTGTGTCCAGCCAGGCACAACTAGGCAGCTGGGGATTGGAATCCGCAGCACAGGTTGGCCTGAGCTTTCTGGGCCCCACTGCTGCGAATTGCAGTCTGCAGCGGCCTCAGAAAATGGCATTTTCATAGAAGCGCCATCTTCTGGCGCTGTATCCAACTCTTCCAGCACCTGCCTGCTATACCTGGCTAGCATACAAAAATATGGTGAAGCTCACGTCCTTTTTTTGTAGTTTTTTGGCAAAAAAAATAAAAAATGCTTCCCTGGATTTTCCATTGCCGGTGAAGGTAACACCAAGCAGTGGGGGTTAGCAGCCAGTAGCTGCTTGGATTACCCTTAGCTAGCAATACAAAAAATGCAGCGGGAGCCCATATATATTTTTTTTAATTATTTATTTAAATAACTAAAAATAAAATGGGCTTCCCTGTATTTTGATTGCTGGACATCACAGTGCTGAAAAAATAAATCTTTAAAAAAATGACGTAGCGCTCCGCGGTATTTTTGATTCTCAGCGCAGATAAAGCAGACAGCTATGGGTTGCCACCCCCATCTGCCTGCCGTTACCTTGGTTGGCAATCAAAATACAGGGAAGCCCATTAATTTTTTCTATTTAAAAAATAGTTAAAAAAAAAAATGACGTTGGGTCCCCCCATTTTTGATAGCCAGCTAGGGTAAAGCAGACGGCTGTAGCCTGAAAACCACAGCTGGCAGCTTTACCGTGGTTGGGGATCCAATGTGGAGGTCCCCTCAGGCTCTTTTTTATAATTATTGTATAAAAATTAATAATTACACAATAAAAGTAGGGTCCCCCCCAAATTGGATCACCAGCCAAGGTAAAGCGGACAGCTGTGGTCTGGTATTCTCAGGGTGGGAAGGTACATAGTTATTGGGCCTTCACAGCCTAAAAATAGCAGGCCGCAGGCACCCCAGACGTGGCGCATCCACTAGATGCGCCAATCCTGGCGCTTCACCCCAGCTCATCCCGTGCCCTGGTGCAGTGGCAAACGGGGTAATAAATCGGGTTGATACTAGCTGTAAAGTAACCTGAGATCAAGCCCAGCAGTTTGTGATGTCATGGCGTCTATTAGATACTCAACATCATAAACTGTCAGTACTAACAAAAAAAAAAAATCAACAAAAGAAATTTATTTGAAAAAACAGTCCCCAAAACATTTCCTCTTTCACCAATTTATTGTAAGAAAAAAAATAAAGGGGTCCCACGACGACTCTGGACCATCTAGAATATGGGGGGGAGACACTCAGGGAACGTATCCCCCATTTTCTAGGAGTGCGGACCCTTCATGTGAGGAGTATGGGTGCAATGAATCTGCACTCACTCTTCTCGGGTCCACAGCAGCAGAGTCCATGTCGTAATGGTTGCTACCAAAGCTGCAATGCCCTGCTCATGAGGTAAGGGCATGCCTAATCAGGAGAACTACTGTAGAGGAAGCTCTGCTCACTGGTATATAGGTGCTCAGAGGTAATAATAGATAAAATTAGTGAGTAACCTCGGCACTCTAAATCTCCCAGACTAAGTCAGTAAGTCACAACGGATAGTAATGAAAAATCACTCTTTATTGGTCCGTATTAAGAAAATTTTTTTTTTCATAAGCATATATGTTTTTGTCCAAAACAAGTTACAAATGACGTTTCGGCCTGAGCCTTCGTCAGATTGGACTTATCTGCATGTAATCATGAAAAATGACAATAATCAGTATCACATAAGAGTGAGAGAACAATAACATAAACTCGAACAATGTAGAGGTACAATTGGGATGCAGCAAAAAATTGCAACACAGCAAGAAATGAAACACATGATACAAATGTCATAATACAGTACAAGGACAATATAGTAATGACAAATATGGGGTCAGAGTAGACTTAGACAGCTCTGGTACGAAAGAGATGTCAATCATAAAGTAACATGTGCAGTAGGTGTAGAGCTACAGTGTGCATGGCAGAGCTAATGGGTAGACCGACCATAGAAAAAGAATGGAGAAAAAGTGGAGAAAAAGTGGAGAAAAAATGGAGAAAAAAATGGAGAAAAAGTGGAAAAAAGTGGAGAAAAAAATGGAGAAAAAGTGGAGAAAAAGTGGACAATAAGTGGAGAAAAAGTGGAGAAAAAGTGGAGAAAAAAAGTGGAGAAAAAGTGGAGAAAAAAATGGAATAAAAGTGGAGAAAAAGTGGAGAAAAAGTGGAGAAAAAGTGGAGAAAAAGTGGAGAAAAATTGGAGAAAAAGTGGAGAAAAAAAGGAGAAAAAGTGGAGAAAAAGTGGAGAAAAGGTGGAGAAAAAGTGGAGAAAAAGTGGAGAAAAAGTGGAGAAAAATTGGAGAAAAAGTGGAGAAAAAAAGGAGAAAAAGTGGAGAAAAAGTGGAGAAAAAGTGGAGAAAAAGTGGAGAAAAAGTGGAGAAAAAAATTCTCCACTTTTTCTCCATTTTTTTCTCCACTTTTTCTCCACTTTTTCTCCATTTTTTTCTCCACTTTTTCTCCACTTTTTCTCCACTTTTTCTCCATTTTTTTCTCCACTTTTTCTCCATAAGTGGAGAAAAAGTGGAGAAAAAGTGGAGAAAAAAAATGGAGAAAAAGTGGAGAAAAAAATGGAAAAAAAGTGGAGAAAAAGTGGAGAAAAAGTGGAGAAAAAGTGGAGAAAAAAAATGGAGAAAAAGTGGAGAAAAAGTGGAGAATAAGTGGAGAAAAAGTGGAGAAAAAGTGGAGAAAAAAAATGGAGAAAAAGTGGAGAAAAAAATGGAAAAAAAGTGGAGAAAAAGTGGAGAAAAAGTGGAGATAAAGTGGAGAAAAAAATGGAGAAAAAGTGGAGAAAAAGTGGAGAATAAGTGGAGAAAAAGTGGAGAAAAAGTGGAGAAAAAAAATGAAGAAAAAGTGGAGAAAAAGTGGAGAAAAAGTGGAGAAAAAGTGGAGAAAAAAATGGAGAAAAAAATGGAGAAAAAGTGGAGAAAAAGTGGAGAAAAAGTGGAGAAAAAGTGGAGAAAAAAACTGGAGAAAAAGTGGAGAAAAAGTGGAGAAAAAGTGGAGAAAAAAATGGAGAAAAAGTGGAGAAAAATTGGAGAAAAAAAATGGAGAAAAAGTGGAGAAAAAGTGGAGAAAAAGTGGAGAAAAAATGGAGAAAAAGTGGAGAAAAAGTGGAGAAAAAAATGGAGAAAAAGTGGAGAAAAAGTGGAGAAAAAGTGGAGAAAAAAATGGAGAAAAAGTGGAGAAAAAGTGGAGAAAAAGTGGAGAAAAAGTGGAGAAAAAGTGGAGAAAAAAGTGGAGAAAAAGTGTAGAAAACGTGGAGAAAAAGTGGAGAAAAAGTGGAGAAAAATTGGAGAAAAAGTGGAGAAAAAAAATGGAGAAAAAGTGGAGAAAAAGTGGAGAAAAAGTGGAGAAAAAGTGGAGAAAAAGTGGAGAAAAAAATTCTACACTTTTTCTCCATTTTTTTCTCCACTTTTTCTCCACTTTTTCTCCACCTTTTCTCCATTTTTTTCTCCACTTTTTCTCCACTTTTTCTCCACTTTTTCTCCATTTTTTTCTCCACTTTTTCTCCACTTTTTCTCCACTTATTCTCCACTTTTTCTCCATTTAAGTGGAGAAAAAGTGGAGAAAAAGTGGAGAAAAAAATGGAGAAAAAGTGGAGAAAAAGTGGAGAAAAAAATGGAGAAAAAGTGGAGAAAAAGTGGAGAAAAAGTGGAGAAAAAGTGGAGAAAAAGTGAAGAAAAAAATGGAGAAAAAGTGGAGAAAAAGTGGAGACTATGTGGAGAAAAAGTGGAGAAAAAGTGGAGAAAAAAAATGGAGAAAAAGTGGAGAAAAAGTGGAGAAAAAAGTGGAGAAAAAGTGGAGAAAAAAATGGAGAAAAAGTGGAGAAAAAGTGGAGAAAAAGTGGAGAGAAAAAGTGGAGAAAAAAAATGGAGAAAAAGTGGAGAAAAAGTGGAGAAAAAGTCGAGAAAAATTGGAGAAAAAGTGGAGAAAAAAAATGGAGAAAAAGTGGAGAAAAAGTGGAGAAAAAGTGGAGAAAAAGTGGAGAAAAAAATGGAAAAAAAGTGGAGAAAAAGTGGAGAAAAAAAATGGAGAAAAAGTGGAGAAAAAAATGGAAAAAAAGTGGAGAAAAAGTGGAGAAAAAGTCGAGAAAAAGTGGAGAAAAAGTGGAGAAAAAAGTGGAGAAAAAGTGGAGAAAAAGTGGAGAAAAAGTGGAGAAAAAATGGAAAAAAGTGGAGAAAAAGTGGAGAAAAAGTGGAGAAAAAGAGGAGAAAAAAGTGGAGAAAAAAATGTAGAAAAAGTGGAGAAAAAATGGAGAAAAAGTGGAGAAAAAATGGAGAAAAAGTGGAGCACCCTTTGGTGCCTTTCATGTGGCACTAAGGGGTGCTTAGCTTTGTATTTAGCCAAAAAAATGAAAAAAAAAAATGACGTAGGGTTCCCCCTAGTTTTGTAGCCAGCTAGGGTAAAGCAGACGGCTGCAGCCTGCAGACCACAGCTGGCAACCTCACCTTGGCTGGTAATCCAAAACTGAGGGCACCCAACGCTGTTATTTTAAATTAAATAAATAATTAAAAAAAAAACACGTAGGGGTCCTCCAAAATTGGATCACCAGCCAAGGTAAAGCAGACAGCTGGGGCCTGATATTCTCAGACTAGGGAGGTCCATGGTTATTGGACTCTCCCCAGCCTAAAAATAGCAGGCCGCAGTCGCCCCAGAAGTGGCGCATCCATTAGATGCGCCAATCCTGGTGCTTCGCCCCAGCTCATCCCGCGCCCTGGTGCGGTGGCAAACGGAGTAATATATGGGGTTAATACCAGATGTGTAATGTCACCTGGTATCAAGCCCTGGGGTTGGTGAGGTCAGGCGTCTATCAGATACCCGACATCACCAACCCAGTCAGTAATAAAAAAAATAGACGACAAACACATTTTTATTTGAAAAAACACTCCCCAAAACATTCCCTCTTTAACCAATTTATTAGAATGAAAAACAAATCCAGGTCTGGTGTAATCCAAGGGGTTGCCATGACGATCCACACTGTCCCAGTCAATGAAGAGCAGGATGTTCCCCATTGGCTGGGAGAGCAATGCAGTGACCTGAGCTAACATCAATGGGTCAGCCCAGGTCACTGCAGGGGGGTGACAAGTGCTGCTGTCAGCGAGGTACATTACCTGCGCTGATCTCCAGCACACTGACAGCCCCTGTCAGTGAGTTCAATGACCGGCGCCTTCCCCTCAAGTATCGCGAGAGGCACGTCACCGCTAGTCAGTCTCGGGTCGGAAGCGAGAGGTGATGTGACAAGCGGCGGCCATGGAGGACAGTGACAGCGCTAAGGTCGGGATGGCGGGACTTCATCACCGCAGGTAAGCCAAGCGGGGGGGGGGGGTTTGTGTGTGTGTGTATGTATGTGTACATGCCGCGGGCAGGAGGGGGCGGAGCGAGCTGAGCGGGGAAGTGTGGGCTTCCTGCACGTAACTAAGATAAACATCGGGTTACTAACCAAAGCGCTTTGCTTGGATACCCGATGTTTATCTTGGTTACCAGCTTCTGGCAGGCTGCCAGCGATGGCTCCTGCTCACTGTAGCTGTAAAAAGCCCTGCTTTTTGCTGCTAGAACCGTTCTCGAACGTATCTAGAACTATCGAGCTTTTGCAAAAAGCTCGAGTTCTAGTTCGATCTCGAACAGCCCCAAAAATCACTCGAGCTTAGAACTGGAGAACCTCGAACCGCGAACCGCGCTCAATTCTAGCCAGGACCCATCTCTTTCGGTCCTTGCATCCTTCGGTCATTGCTCAGACCTGGCTCCTCTATATCACTCCATGTCATAGTCACCTCCTTCTCTTTCTCAGTTGTTCCCTCTTTTCTTCAGTCATGCTATCTGTAACGAACTCCCTCTGTTTACAACACCCTCATCATGAGGTTCTGCTGCTACTCAGACTTGAGGTCTGTCTCTGTCACAGGCTGGGCTCTATCTGATGTTTTAACAGAAACTGTCCCTGTCCCTATGCACTAGCTCCTCCCCTATGGGCTAATCCCAACTGTTAACTGTTTCTTGCCCTACAGTCAGTTGCTGGGTAGTCTTAACCTTTAACCTAGATAATCATTGCAATACCTCACCAACACTGCTATGCTTTACACCTTAGCCTAATAAACACACATTATATTATCAACTCTGCTACATCCCAGTACAGTGCATAACAACATAACATTATACAGTAAACAGTACACATCAGCATCACACTAACACATTACACTTCACATTACATGACATTAACGCCATTGATGTCTTCAGGGGGAATACAAGGACTAGTCCACATCCTTACAATTACCTGCACTGATACACTGTTACAAAGTATCAGATCAGCAGAGACTTTTGGTCTGCTGATTACATTTGTTTTTATACTATTTTTTTTTCCTTTCTATATTCACTGATACATTTCAGCAAACCATCAGGACTGGAGACATCTTGGGACGGTTACAACCTGTGCACCCCCTTCCCCCTTCTACCAACATATGGTTGGTAAAATTTGCCTCTTTATCACCTATAGGTTGATGCCACTATAATTTGCAGTTTTTTAGTCTATTTTTCTACCATACATGGTTTTTCTATCTTGACCAACATCGCTGTTGCTGCTACAAGTATTTAGTGGTTTCCTCTTTTCTCTTCCTCTCTATAAGGCCACGTGCAGACATTAGTGTTTGGTGAGTTGTTTACCTCAGTATTTGTAAGCCTAAACCATGAGTGTGTTAAAAATGTAGAAGTGGTGCTCGTGTTTTTATTATACATTTTCTCTGATTGTTCCACTCCTGGTTTTGGCTTAGAAATACTGAGGTAAAAAACTCAGCAAATACTCAGCATGGCCTTAGCCTCTGAAACATCATACCATGTAGGGATTATTTTTGGTGTAGTGCTTTTTTTTGGGAAACATGTGTTGGGGTTAAGTTTACCCCCCAAAAAGGCAGAAAATCCCTGGTAACATCATACTTAACAGTCTTACCATACTGCTTCCAGCCGGCAGCGCTGTGGAACATGAGGACCTGCGGTGGAACGCATGGAGGACCTGTAGTGGAACATATTGATGTGTTCCATTGCAGGTCCTCGATGTGTTCCACCACAGGTCCACTGTGTTCCAGTTCCCTGGAGAAGTAGGGTATCACCAGATATATATGTGACACCCTAGACTATTCAGGTTGTCACAGGGTTCTGCACAATCTTTCTCTCCCTGTGCAGGGCTCAAACCCCCATGGTTCTGGGAACCTAACCTGCAGTACTGTCTCCACCAGCATTCACAAATCCTAGATACACCTTGCACCACACCTGTCACGCACACCAGAGGGCTGCTTAAGCAGGAATAGGGCCACCCACCTAGGGGTCAGGCAGGGAGGTGGGAGGTGTTAAGTCAGTTGAGTGGTAGTCCTCAAGCTGTGAGGAGCTCTGAGGAAGCTGGGAGTTGCAGCTCCCAGGGGAGAAGCAGACTAAGTCGCAGACGGTGGTCTGGACCTAGAGGAGTTGGACTCCCGGTCGCAGGGGATTGAGGCTAGGTGCCTTGGACCTGTCTTGGAGGACTGTCAGCAGCCTGGGCCTAATCAACAGTCCGGGACCGAAGGTACGACGGGGTAACGGACCCTAGGTCGGATAGAAGCTTCAGGCGACCCGGCAATTAACCTGCGGAGAACAGGACCTCTATGGACTGTTCCCACAAAGCTCAGAGATCGGGGGCACTAGCCTAATGAGGGGGATAAGGCTTTCCAAAAAAGTGACCCACAGAAATTCCCAGTGTGAGCTCCTGAGAGCAGGCTCCTTCACTTAGCCATAGTGGGGAGTGGGGCCCGGAAAGCTCCAAGCTGATGGGCCACAAAGGACACTCTAAATTCTGTGCCAGTAGGCAGGTCACGGACCACTAGGCAGTGCTACAGGGGACAACTATATATACAGTTAGGTCCAGAAATATTTGGACAGTGACACAAGTTTTGTTATTTTAGCTGTTTACAAAAACATGTTCAGAAATACAATTATATATATAATATGGGCTGAAAGTGCACACTCCCAGCTGCAATATGAGAGTTTTCACATCCAAATCGGAGAAAGGGTTTAGGAATTATAGCTCTGTAATGCATAGCCTCCTCTTTTTCAAGGGACCAAAAGTAATTGGACAAGGGACTCTAAGGGCTGCAATTAACTCTGAAGGCGTCTCCCTCGTTAACCTGTAATCAATGAAGTAGTTAAAAGGTCTGGGGTTGATTACAGGTGTGTGGCTTTGCATTTGGAAGCTGTTGCTGTGACCAGACAACATGCGGTCTAAGGAACTCTCAATTGAGGTGAAGCAGAACATCCTGAGGCTGAAAAAAAAGAAAAAATCCATCAGAGAGATAGCAGACATGCTTGGAGTAGCAAAATCAACAGTCGGGTACATTCTGAGAAAAAAGGAATTGACTGGTGAGCTTGGGAACTCAAAAAGGCCTGGGCGTCCACAGATGACAACAGTGGTGGATGATCACCGCATACTTTCTTTGGTGAAGAAGAACCCGTTCACAACATCAACTGAAGTCCAGAACACTCTCAGTGAAGTAGGTGTATCTGTCTCTAAGTCAACAGTAAAGAGAAGACTCCATGAAAGTAAATACAAAGGGTTCACATCTAGATGCAAACCATTCATCAATTCCAAAAATAGACAGGCCAGAGTTAAATTTGCTGAAAAACACCTCATGAAGCCAGCTCAGTTCTGGAAAAGTATTCTATGGACAGATGAGACAAAGATCAACCTGTACCAGAATGATGGGAAGAAAAAAGTTTGGAGAAGAAAGGGAACGGCACATGATCCAAGGCACACCACATCCTCTGTAAAACATGGTGGAGGCAACGTGATGGCATGGGCATGCATGGCTTTCAATGGCACTGGGTCACTTGTGTTTATTGATGAGATAACAGCAGACAAGAGTAGCCGGATTAATTCT
Organism: Anomaloglossus baeobatrachus; assembly: GCF_048569485.1. Lineage (NCBI taxonomy): Eukaryota > Metazoa > Chordata > Amphibia > Anura > Aromobatidae > Anomaloglossus > Anomaloglossus baeobatrachus. The sequence goes on from NC_134362.1 coordinate 159,252,729, forward strand.
GAAGTGTACCGGGATATACTTTCAGCCCAGATTCAGCCAAATGCCGCAAAGTTGATCGGACGGCGCTTCATAGTACAGATGGACAATGACCCCAAGCATACAGCCAAAGCTACCCAGGAGTTCATGAGTGCAAAAAAGTGGAACATTCTGCAATGGCCAAGTCAATCACCAGATCTTAACCCAATTGAGCATGCATTTCACTTGCTCAAATCCAGACTTAAGACGGAAAGACCCACAAACAAGCAAGACCTGAAGGCTGCGGCTGTAAAGGCCTGGCAAAGCATTAAGAAGGAGGAAACCCAGCGTTTGGTGATGTCCATGGGTTCCAGACTTAAGGCAGTGATTGCCTCCAAAGGATTTGCAACAAAATATTGAAAATAAAAATATTTTGTTTGGGTTTGGTTTATTTGTCCAATTACTTTTGACCTCCTAAAATGTGGAGTGTTTGTAAAGAAATGTGTACAATTCCTACAATTTCTATCAGATATTTTTGTTCAAACCTTCAAATTAAACGTTACAATCTGCACTTGAATTCTGTTGTAGAGATTTCATTTCAAATCCAATGTGGTGGCATGCAGAGCCCAACTCGCGAAAATTGTGTCACTGTCCAAATATTTCTGGACCTAACTGTATATCTCTCCTGTAAATACCCCCTTCTTCATTTGAGTGTGGCCCCTAGCCCTAGGGTCCGGAGACCCTCAAGCCATGAGTAATCACCACCCCCGAATCCGAGCGGTTCGACCACTGCAGGGGTAGCACATATATGTATGTGTGTTCCACCGCAGATCCTCGATGCCTTCCACCACAGGTCAGCGATGTGTTCCACCACAGGTCCTTGTGTTCCACTCTGTCCCAGATCCCTGGAACAGTAGGGTATCAACGGATATATATGTATGTTTGTTTCACCACAGATCCTCGATGCGTTCCACCACAGGTCCTCGATGTGTTCCACCACAGGTCCTTGCTTTCCACTGTGTCCCAGGTCCCTAGAGCAGTAAGGTATCACCGGATATATATGTACGTGTGTTTCACCGCAGATTCTTAATGTGTTCCACCACAGGTCCTCGATGTGTTCCACCACAGGTCCTTGCGATCCACTGTGTCCAAGGTCCCTGGAGCAGTAAGGTATCATTTTATATATATATATATATATATATGTGTGTGTGTGTGTTCCACCGCAGCTCCTCCATGCGTTCCACTGCAAATCCTCAATTTGTTCCACCACAGGTCCTCGATGTGTTCCTCTACAGGTCCTTGCGTTCAACAGCATCCAGTTCAGGGTCTGCTGTGTATGATTGCGGAGACTGTCTTTTCTCTTTTGGGGCTATCTTCTCTCTTTTGTGGGTGTCTAATTTCTATAATAAAGTGTCCTGCAGGATTATTTAACTTTTTTAGCTGTCCGAACACTTCATTATTTAACTGCGTCTAGGGCTTATTTTTAGGGTAGGGTTTATAATTAAACCTTCCTTCGAAAAGGCAAAAAAGTCCTGCTAAGGCTTATTTTCATGGTAGGGGGAAACATGGTAGTTAAAATCTGATCTATGCACATGAACTTCAGTTCATGTGCAAGATACAATTTTCACCACGAATGTCATCATTTACCCTTCAGGCCTCTCGGTACAATAATTACACACCCATTCATCTAATATATTTTTTGAATTGTATTACAATATTATTTATGGGGGTATTTTTTTTTTTTGCATACTCATTATTTTTGGTTGCGGATGTGGACTATTCATTATCATTGCTCTGAGATGTTACCATACACACCTTTGGTGTTTTTAATCGCTGTGTTATATTTTCTCTTTTTCATAATGAAATTTGTTTTTCTTACCCGCACAGATTAGGTACCTGTAGCACCTTTATGCATTCCGTATAATATACACACTCAATATAGACATATACAGTGCTAGCCAAAAGTATTGGCACCCCTGCAATTCTGTCAGATGATGCTCAGTTTATTCTTGAAAATGATTGCAATCACAAATTCTTTGGTATTATTATCTTCATTTAATTTGTCTTCAATGAAAAGAAAAAAAAAATTGTCATGAAGCCAAATTGGATATAATTCCACACCAAACATAAAAAAGGGGGTGGACAAAAGTATTGACATTGTTTGAAAAATCATGTGCTGCTTTTATAATTTGTGTAATTAACAGCACCTGTAACTTACCTGTGGCACCTAACAGGTGTTGGCAATGACTAAATCACACTTGCAGCCAGTTGACATGGATTAAAGTTGACTCAACCTTTGTCCTGTGTCCTTGTGTGTACCACATTAAGCATGGAGAAAAGAAAGGAGACCAAAGAACTGTCTGAGGACTTGAGAATCCAAATTGTGAGGAAGCATGAGCGATCTCAAGGCTGCAAGTCCATCTCCAAAGACCTGAAAGTTCCTGTGTCTACGGTGTGCAGTGACATCAAGAAGTGTAAAGCCCATGGCACTGTGGCTAACCTCCTTAGATGTGGAAGGAAAAGAAAAATTGACGAGAGATTTCAACGCAAGATTGTGCGGATGGTGGATAAAGAACCTCGACTAACATCCAAACAAGTTCAAGCTGCCCTGGAGTCCGAGGGTACAACAGTGTCAACCCGTACTATCCATCGGCGTCTGAATGAAAAGGGACTGTATGGTAGGGTACCCAGGAAGACCCCACTTCTTACCCCGAGACATAAAAAAGCCAGGCTGGAGTTTGCCAAAACTTACCTGAGAAAGCCTAAAACGTTTTGGAAGAATGTTCTCTGGTTAGATGAGACAAAAGTAGAGCTTTTTGGGAAAAGCCATCAACATAGAGTTTACAGGGAAAAAAAAGAGGCATTCAAAGAAAATAACATGGTCCCTACAGTCAAACATGGCGGAGGTTCCCTGATGTTTTGGGGTTGCTTTGCTGCCTCTGGCACTGGACTGCTTGACCGTGTGCCTGGCATTATGAAGTCTGAAGACTACCAATAAATTTTGCAGCATAATGTAGGGCCCAGTGTGAGAAAGCTGGGTCTCCCTCAGAGGTCATGGGTCTTCCAGCAGGACAATGACCCAAAACACACTTCAAAAAGCACTAGAAAATTATTTGATAGAAAGCACTGGAGACTACTAAAGTGGCCAGCAATGAGTCCAGACCTGAACCCCATAGAACACCTGTGGAGAGATCTCAAAATGGCAGTTTGGAGAAGGCACCCTTCAAATCTCAGGGACCTGGAGCAGTTTGCCAAAGAAGAATGGTCTAAAATTCCAGGAATGCATTGTAAGAAACTCATTGATGGTTACCGGAAGCGGTTGTTTGCAGTTATTTTGGCTAAAGGTTGTGCAACCAAGTATTAGGCTAAGGGTGCCGATACTTTTGTCTGGCCCATTTTTGGAGTTTTGTGCAAAATGATCAATGATATGATTTTTGTTTCATTCTCTTTTGTGTTTTTTCATTGCAAGCAAAATAAATTAAGATAATAATACCAAAGAATTTGTGATTACAATCATTTTCAAGAATAGGCTGAGTTTTATCTGACAGAAGATCAGGGGTGCCAATACTTTTGGTCAGCACTGTACAGTGCGTGAAATAAGTATTGAACATGTCACCAATTTCCTAATTAAATATATTTCTAAATGTGCTATTAACATGAATTTTTGACCAGATGTCAGTAACAACCCATCCAATCCACATATATAAAGAAATCAAACCATAGATGTCCATAAATTTAGTGATGTGCAATAATGAGACAGGGAAAAAGTATTGAACACATGAAGAAACAGAGGTGCAGAAAGCCATGGAAAGTCATTAGTGATGAGCGAGAACTAAATGCTCTAGTTCTCGGTACTCGAATCGAGCAGGCGAGACGTTCAGAAGGCCTCAACTCAAGTATTGAGGGCTGGGGAGGGCAGGAAAATTGATGGGAACAGCACAGGGAAGACCCCAGGATGCCTGTATGCATCTCTGATTTCCAGATCGCTACAGGGAGCAATGTTGTAAGAGTATTAGGGTGTATGCACACATTGACTATATGAATGGAGAAATTTCTGCACCATTTCTGCTTCCATGGGCAGGAAAAGTACAACAGCAACAAAGAGTACTTTACCATGTTTTCAGTACTTTTTTGCATGCACATTTTTTGTGATATTGGACACCAATGAATACTTTAGAGAGATATATATATATATATATATATATATATATATATAATATAAATAGATCGACATACTGACATATAGACAGACAGACATATAATTGCACAACCCCCAGCATATAATAAAATTGCATCCAATGGAGCTTATTGGAAAGCCTTTTATGTTTAAATAAATAAATAAATTAAAAAAAATATTGTAAGCCTGGGAAGGTCCAGGGTAATTGGACCATTCCCAGCCTAAAAATACCAGCCTGCAGCCACCCCAGAAGTGGCATATTACATTAGATTAGCCAATTATGGTGTATTACCTCGGCTCTTCCCGAATGCCATGGGGTATTCAAAATTGTGGCAATGGTAGTTGGGATTGATGTCAGCTGCGTAGTGTCAGCTGGCATGAAGCTCTGGTGTGAGCAATGGAAAGGTGATGACTTGATGCAGCCAGCCAAGCACAGTAGGGCTAGTAGACAGCATGATTACAGCTTTACTGTGTATGGCAGACAATCCCGCATGTTGATTGGCTGTCTGACATCCGCAAAACATGTGGGGTGAGGGTGGGGGAACTTGAACATGTCACTTGAACACCCACAATATTCTATTGCGTAACGAGCATACCTGAGCACCTCGATGCTTGATTGAGTATTAAGCATTGGTGAGCATGCTCGTTCATCACTAAAAATCATGGCACTAGCTGAAATCTATCAGTAATTAAAAAGCAATCCTGCCACTAAGTGAAAAATAATTTCATCTGGTTCATCTGATGTCCTATAATAAGGTATTTTACTTCCAAAGTGCAATACAAAAAACATCACATGATGGGTAAAACTAGTGAGCTGTCTCAACATCTTTGCAACCTTATTATAGGAAAACATACTGATCGCATTGCTGCCAGCGGCTCCCACTTCTTTTTCCATGGTATGTTTGTTTTCTTCTGTCATGCTACCACATGTGTTATAAAAACCTTGGTTTCATGATTTTTCTTAACAAACAAAATTAACACAGAACGGCATTAAACTACCCTTCTTGTTTGCAGTGTGAAGAATAAAAAAGGCTGTATGATTTTGTGACTGCTTATCAATTAATACACAGTGCCACTGAGTGACGATACAGGGACAGCACCTTCCTATATACCAGGGGTGGGGGACCTCCGGCCCGCGGGCCGTATGCGGCCCGCGAAGACCTTTTGTACGGCCCCCGGGACTCTGCCAGCAGCCGCGTCTTGCCGGTTGCCGGCCCTTTAAATCCCCATGCGCGCTACGAGGACGCGCATTCAGCGTTCACTACTGAACGCTGGTCAGTGCATGTGTGCCCAGGAGGACTTATTTTGTGGGCGGGGTTAACACTTTCGCCCCGTCCCACAGAAGCCCAGCAGCAGTTTGACGGCTTCAACTAGTAAGTGCGCGCTCCCCCCCCTGCTGCGTGCCAGCTCTTCTGTGCGCGCTCCCCCGTGCTGTGTGCCAGCTAAGGCTGGTTTCACACTACGTCTTTTTAACATCCGTTGAAAACGTTTTTTTAGCGGAAGTACGGATCCTGCTTTTACAGCAAATAACGTATGCAAACGCATATGTTATTTTGCAGGATCCTGCACTGGATGTTTAGGGGCGGGCATTGGAGTCATGTGATCGGGAGTGAGGGGAACTAGACTGGGAGCCGGCTTCTGACAGCTGCAGACGCTGGTAACCAAGGTAAACATCGGCCTTGGATACCCGATATTTATCTTGGTTACGAGTGTCTGCAGCTGCTAGGAGCAGGGCTGCCTGCACGCGTAACCAACGTAAACATCGGGTAACTAAGAGAAGTGGTTACGCGATATTTACCTTGGTTACGAGTGTCCGCAGCTCTCAGGTGGGGGAGAGGGAGGGAGGGAGGAAGGGGGAAAGACAGATAGAGAGAGAGAGGGTGAGGGAGGGAGGAGGAGAGAGAGACAGATCACGCGAGACTGGTTCTGGGCATGCTCAGTACTTTCTGGGCATGCTCAGTACAAAAGCAGGATCCTGTCTATCAGCACGCCAGCGTTCACCTGCGTTCGCGTGCGTTATAGTGCGGATCCGGTGACTTGCAGTATTTTGACGCAGCTCAAAAACGCTACAAGTAGCGTTTTTGAAACATGTTAAAAAACTGCAAGTCACCGGATCCGCACTATAACGCACGCAAACGCAGGTGAACGCAGGTGGACGCGAGTCCATTGCAAATGCATTGAAATGAAAACGCATTTGCACTGGATCCGTACTTCCGCTAAAATAACGTTTTCAACGGATGTTAAAAAGACGTAGTGTGAAACCAGCCTAACACGTGCTCGCTCCCCCGTGCCCGCTTCTCCGTGCGCGCTCACCCTTGCCCGCTTCTCCGTTACAGTTCCCCCGTGCACGCTCCTTTGTGCCAGCTCCTCCGCACCCGCTCCCCCGTGTGCGCTCCCACTGTGCTGTGTGCCCGTTCCCACTGTGCTGCTATGTGCTCATTTCCCAGCTGCCGTGTGCCTGCTCCCTCTGTGTCCGCTCCACCAGGGTTGTGTGCTTCTTCCCCAGGGTTGTGTGCTTCTTCCCCAGGGTTGTGTGCTTCTTCCCCAGGGTTGTGTGCTTCTTCCCCAGGGTTGTGTGTCCCCCAGGGTTGTGTGGCCCCCAGGTTTGTGTGGCCCCCAGGTTTGTGTGGCCCCCAGGTTTGTGTGGCCCCCAGGGCTGTGTGCCCCCCCTCCCCTAGGTCTGTGTGTCTCCCCTCTCCACTAGGTCTGTGTGCCCCCCCCTCCACAAGGTCTGTGTGCCCCCCCTCCACAAGGTCTGTGTGCCCACCTCCACTAGGTCTGTGTGCCCCCCCTCCACTAGGTCTGTGCCCCCCACTCCCCCAGAGCTGTGTGCCCCCCACTCCCCCAGAGCTGTGTGCCCCCCACTCCCCCAGAGCTATGTGACTTCCCCCGCCCACCCCCCAGTGCTGTGCCCCCAGTGATGTCCATGCTCCCCCATGCTGTCTTCGCCCCCGTTGCAATGTCTGGGCTCTGCATGTGTTGTCAGTTTCCCCCGTGCCCCCCTATTGCTGTCCGTGCCCCCCTATTGCTGTCCATGCCCCCCCAGTGCTGTCCATGCCCCCCCAATGCTGTCCGTGCCCCCCTTAGTGCTGTCCGTGCCCCCCCCGTGCTGTCTGCGCTCCAAAGCCATATCTATGCCTCCCAGTGATGTATATGTCCTCAGCCTTTTTTGTGACGTATATATTCTCCCAGCCCCACCTGTGATGTATATGCTCCCAGCCCCACCTGTGATGTATATGCCCCATTGTCTTCTGTAATGTATATATTACAGGTGGGGCTGGAGCATACACATCACAGGAGACACTGGGGGCATATATATCACAGGAGGGGCTGGTGGCATATACATCACAGGAGGGCCTGGGGCATCTCCTTTAATATATATACAGCTGTCCCAGCGTCTCCTATGTGATGTATATACAGTAGTTCCAGCGTCTCCTATGTGATGTATATGCCCCCAGCCCCTCCTGTGATGTATATATATATACACAGCAGTCCCAGTGTCAGTTGTGATGTATATGATTTACCAATCTTATTAATCACAAAGAGTTGACTGCTCCAGACAGAGACAATCCTGGAAAAGCAGCTGTGAGACGCAACATGATCAATATCACCTAAAATTAACCGCTGCGCCAAACAGAAGCATCTCTGGCCACCACAATAGGGGTGAGTTAATTAATTGCTTGACCAAATGTAGCGGGGTAATTTTCACATTGATAATTTTGTGCGGCCCCCGATGGTTCGTAGAAGTTTCCAGATGGCCCCCGGCAGTAAAAAGGTTCCCCACCCCTGCTATATACAGTAACGTGAATCTTTCGCAAAGTATTCAAATTCACAGGTGCCTGTGAATTTGAGGGAATTCATCTAGGGAGCTCAGAATTGATTTGCAGTAAATCGATCCCCTCATCTCCCATAATGAAATCCGAGGTCACCAAAGAAGGACACTAAAGGCCCCGTCACACACAGAGATAAATCTTTGGCAGATCTGTGGTTGCAGTGAAATCATGGACATATTGTTCCATTTGTACACAGCCACAACCCTGGCACTGATTGTCTACAATTTCACTGCAACCACAGATCTGCCGCAGATTTATCTCTGTGTGTGACAGGGCCTTAAGTGTCCTCCATCATCAGTGACCGTCAAAAGCATTCACAGTTTGATAACATGAAATATTATGGTCAGTAGTTGTCAAATGGTCTAAATGGCTCAAATTGCCTCTTCAAGGGGGAAGTAGACAAACTCTAGTGCCACCTATTGAAAGTAGCAATCCTAAAGGTCAAAAGTGATCCTTCATCGAGCCTTGTCATATGACTTAGGATTTGTGGCAGATCAGAACCTCAATTTGCAGACACAGTGTTTTGGGGTGATTACCCCTCATCAGTGCAAAGTATAAGATCTGATCTAGTTGTATGAGAGGCTAAGACGTGGTCTAGGGGGAAAACATTTCTCATTGCAGAGACTGACACACCAATCCGGCATGACAGTAGTGAGGAGACTTATAGCTGCAATGCTCCTTTGGTAAATATGAAAATTGTATTTTCATGGAGGAAGTAGACGAACTCTAGTGCCACTTATTGAAAGTAGCCATCCTAAAGGTCAAAAGTGACCCTTTAACGAGCCTTGTCATATGAATTAGGATTTATGCCAGATCAAAACCTCAATTTGCTGACATGGTGTTTCGGGGTGATTGCCCCTCGTCAGTGCAAAGTAGGAGATCTGATCTGGCTGTATGAGAAGCTAAGACGGGGGTCTAAGGGGAAAACCTTTCTCTTTGTGGAGACTGAGTGGCTCAAAAATGTGTCCTATTACTGCAAATTGCGGTATAATATTGTATTGCATTGCACTGCTGAATGGTGGAATAAAATGTTCTGTTTTAGCAAAACAAATGAGCACAGGGATATTTCTTCATAAACCACCACAGGCTAGACTCAAAGGGACGGGAAGCCTGAAAGGGAATTGATGACATCAGTGGTGAAAATATTATCTTGAATAATACCTGACATTTATCTACAGAGATCAGATAGACCAAAGATGGACATTACAAGGCTTTTTGAACATATGTTGAAACCTAGAGAGCTACACAGGAAATTAGTTTATTTTATTCCTCAAAAGAGACTTAAGCGGGCTTTAAGGTGGTGTCATACATAGTGACGCAGCAGCAATCACGACCAGCGATCTGACCTTATTAGGATCGCTGCTGCGTCGTTACATGGTAACTGGTGAGCTGTCAAACAGGCAGATCTCACCAGCGACCAGTGACCAGCCCCTAGCCAGCAGCGACGCATAACTAAGGTAAATATCGGGTAACCAAGGAAAGCACTTCTCTTGGTTACCTGATATTTACCTTAGTTACTAGCGTCCGCCGCTCTCACGCTGCCAGTGCCGGCTCCCTGTTCCCCGATGTTTACCGTGGTTACAGCTTACCGCAGACTGCCAGACGCCAGCTCCCTGCTCGCTTCAGTTCGTCGCTCTCTTGCTGTCACACACAGCGATGTGTGCTTCACAGCGGAAGAGCAACGTCCAAAAAATGAAGCAGGACATTCAGCAATGACCGGCGACCTCACAGCAGGGGCCAGGTCGTTGCTGGATGTCACACACAACGACAGCAACGGGACGTCGCTGCTACGTCACAGAAAATGGTGACTTAGCAGCGACGCCGTTGTCGTCGTCGCTATGTGTGACACCACCTTTACATGCTACGATATCGCTAACATATTATTCTCGGGGTCACGGTGTTTGTGACGCACATCCGGCGCCGTTAGCAATATAGCAGAGTGTGACACCTATTAGCGACCTTAAACAATCGCAAAAGTGGTCAAAATCTTTGACCATGGAGAGATCGTCCTGAAACAAAAATTTGATTAGCGATGTTGTTCATCGTTCCTGCGGCAGCACACATCGCTATGTGTGACACCGCAGGAACAAGGAACATCTCCTTACCTGCGTCCACCGGCAATGCAGAAGGAAGGAGGTGGGCGGGATGTTACGTCCCGCTCATCTCTGCCCCTCCACTTCTATTGAACGGCTGCCGTGTGACATCACTGTGACGTCGCTATGACGCCGAACGCACCTCCCCCTTGAAGGAGGGATTGTTCGGCGGTCACAGGTATGTGTGTGTGACACTGCCGTAGTGATAATGTTTGCTACGGCAGTGAACACACTATTGCACACATGACGGGGGCGTGTACTATCGCGCTCGACATCGCTAGCAATTGCTAGCGATATCGTAGCGTGTAAAGCCCGCTTTACAGTTTTCCTGTCATAAACCACTGAGGTCTACATAGATGTTGTAAATATATGTGCATCTCAATAAATTAGTATATCATCAAAAAGTCATGTATTTCAATATTTCATTACAAGAAGGGAAACGCATATATTATATAGAGTCATTACACACGGAGGGATCTATTTCATGTGTTTATTTATGTTAATGTTGATAATTATGGCTTACAGCCAATAAAAACCCAAAAGTCATTATCTCAGAAAATTAGAATATTATATAAGACCAACTGAAAAAATTATTTTATACTCAGAAATGTTGGCGCCAACTGGAAAGTCTGTACAGTAAATGCCTCAATTTTTGGTCAGGGCTCATTTTGCATAAATTATTGTATTTATGCAGCGTGGCATGGAGGCGATCATCCTGTGGCACTGCTGAGGTGTTATGGAAGCCCAGATTGCTTTGATAGCAGCCTTCAGCGCGTCTGCATTGTTGGGTCTGGTGTCTCTCATCTTCCTCTTGACAATATCTCATAGATTCTCTATGGGGTTTAGGTCAGGCAAGTTTGCTGGCCAATCAAGCAGTGATACTGTGGTTAGTAAACCAGGTATTGGTACTTTTGGCAGTGTGGACAGGTGCCAAGACCTGTTGGAAAATGAAATTTCCATCTCCAAAAAGCTTGTCAGCAGAGGGAAGCATGAAGTGCTCTAAAATTTCCTAGTAGACAGCTGCGCTGACTTTGGTCTTGATAAAACACAGTGGAGCTACACCAGCAGATGACATGGCTCCCCAAACCATCACTGATTGTGGAAACTTCACACTAAACCTCAAGCAGCTTGGATTGTGGCCTCTCCACTCTTCCTCCAGACTCTGGGACCGCGATTTCCAAATGAAATGCAAAATTTACTTTAATCTGAAAACAACATCTTGCCCCACTGAACAACAGTCCAGTCTTTTTCTCCTTGGCCAAGGTAAGATACTGCTAGGGTTGTCTATTGGTCATGAGTGGCTTGACACAAGGAATGCGACACTTGTAGCCCATGTCCTGGATACGTCTGTGTGTGGTAGCTCTTGAAGCACTGACTCCAGCAGCAGTCCACTCCTTGTGAACCTCCCCCAAATTTTGGAATGCCCTTTTCTTAATCATATCAAGGCTTTGGTTATCCCGGTTGCTTGTGCACCTTTATCTACCACACTTTTTCTTTCCACTCAACTTTCCATTAATATGCTTGGATACAGCAGTCAGCCAACAGCCAGCTTCTTCAGCAATGACCTTTTGTGGTTTACCCTCCTTGTGGAGTGTGTCAATGGCTGCCTTCTGGACATCTGTCAAGTCAGCAGTCTTCCCCATGATTGTGTAGCATTTTGAACCAGACTAAGGGACCATTTTAACTGCTTATGAAGCTTTTCCAAGTGTTTTGAGGTAATTATTCTATTTTTTCGAGATAATGACTTTTGGGTTTTCATTGGCTGTAAGACATAATCATTAATATTAACAGAAATAAACACTTTGAATAGATCCCTCTGTGTGTAATGACTTTATATAATATATAGGAATAGATCTCTCTGCGTGTAATGACTCTCCATAATATATACGAATAGATCCCTCTGTTTGTAATGACTCTCTATAATATATAGGAATAGATCCCTCTGTGTGTAATGACTCTATATAATATATAGGAATAGATCCCTCTGTGTGTAATGACTCTATATAATATATGAGTTTCCCTTTTTGTATTGAGTTACTAAAATAAATAACTTTTTGAGGATATTATAATTTATTGAGATGCACTGGTATCTTTAGAGTCCATTGATTGGTCAGCGGTATAATAGCAAAAATTTAGTAACAAAGTAACTTTAGGAGATACATTAATTTTCCTTTGATAAGTTGATCACTATGAAGACCCCCAATAACGATAATGCTGTTAGAAGACTATGAGACTTGTACCAATCAAGTTTAAGGATCTTACTTTTATTCATGTGTGATCATCCTAAGTCGATACTGGTTTATTTTGAGAGGTACATTACTGTGCCAAAGATTTAGGTAGGTGTGGCAAACTGAGAAAGCTTTCGGAAATAGAAGTTTGAATAGTTTATTTTTTTCAATTAAAATACATGTCTTCGATTACATGAAGAAAGAACGATTTGTGCAAGCCCAGATTCACAGAAGATCAGTCAGTTTTCCAGGAGGTTTCGAACAACCTCCCTGGTAGGTTTCTCCAAAAACTGTGTGCAAGTGTACCTAGAAGATACTCTTGAAATACAGTATATCACAAACGTGAGTACACCCCCTGACATTTCTGTAAATATTTTATTATATCTTTTCATGGGGCAACACTTAAGATCTGACACCTTAATACAATGTAAAGTAGTCAGTGAACAGTTTGTATAACAGTCTAAATTTGGTGCCCTTAAAATAAGTCAACACACAGCCATTAATGTCTAAACCACTGGCAACAAACGTGAATACACCGCTAAGAGAAAATCGCCAAATTGTACCAAAAGTATCAATATTTTGTGTGGCCACCCTTATATTCAAAAATTGCCTTAACTCTCTTAAGTTCATTAGAGCTTTATTTATTTTTTTTAGAGCTTCATAGGAGCCACAGGATCCTCTTCCATCCTCCAAGATGACAACACGGAGCTGGTGGATGTTAGAGACCTTGTGCTCCTCCATCTTCCATTTGAGGAGGCCCCACAGATGCTCAATAGGGTTTAGGTCTGGAGAAGTTTGGCCAGTCTAGCAGCTTTAGCCTAAATTTCGTCAGCAAGACAGAGGTCATTTTACGGTGTGTTTAGGGTCATTATCATGTTGGAATACTGCCCTGTAGCCCAGTTTCCAAAGGAAAGGGATCATGCTCTGCTTCAGGATGTCACAGTACATGTTGGCATTCATGGTTACTTCAATGAGCTGCAGATTCCCCCAACATAGCTGGAGAAATAGACATGAACAGCACATCCAAAAATCATAACTTGATCTAATACCGCTAGGCAAAAATATATGTACTTGAACATGAGGTTCTTGGTTTAACATTCTGATCAGACTGTATGAAGCCCACTGCGAATGTCATGGGGAACTTCTGAGTAGGTCCTTAACTTGTATGAAGCCTTAAAGGTATGGCACCGAATGCCAACCACCGCCGCAGTGACAGTGCACCAGCAGGGCAGGTGACTTGGTGCCTCACAGCGCCCATACTGCAAGGCTGAGTCCCCAAGACTCCAGCTTGCACCACCCTACCAACACAAAACCACCACAACAATGGCCGCCACACCGCACAAACACCCTGTGAAAGGAGCTGACCAACTCACCTCCCACTAGCTCCCAGTATGTGAACTGAGAGCACTGGTAACTGTAATGGTGACTGTAATGGAGCACTGGAGGCTAAAGGAGTGGTCTATCTTCTTCAGCGATAAATCCCGCTTTTGTCTTAGTTGCAATGATAGTCAGAGATTGACCAATCTGGTGCCCATGTGGGCAATGCCATTAAGAGGCCTTCACGAGGGAACATCACACTGGTCCTACTACCAGGAAGATGGTGCGGTGTGGAATAATGTTCTGCAGCCAAAAGAAGGCGGAGGAGTAGCTGAACAAGCAGTAAACTATCATGATAATCATGGTGGGGACATCAATGAGGTACTATTTGAGGATGCAGCATGGCTTCCAGAAAGATAATCACAAGGTAAAGGAGGAAGATGATAGCTTCAGCCTTGTTCAATTTGCTGGTCAGTTTGCTATAACTATTTAAACAGGTGATGACGCTTAATGTGCTAATGAAGAGCAATTGTTCCTTCTTATTTTGTGCTGGGACATTCATGACTTAATTTCCTCTGCACACAGCAGCAAAATGGAAAAGAATTCCTACAACAAGATGAATATACACAGAACTTGCCACTTACACAACTGTCATCAGAGCTTTCAGGCAATATTGATCTTTTTTTACTGACAGGTACCACCTGCTATTGAGCTCACTGCAGAAGAAGCAAAGTTGACCTTGGAAGATCTCTTGGTCAGACATCAGCTCCACTTTTTGTCACCAAATTCCATGACCATCTTTCTTTTAAGACATCACTTCCTCATCATCCTAATCTGGTTACAAGATTCTAAAGATCATCATCGTCAACTTCACCATTTTCATCATCTCTGACTTGGAAGAAAGTTGTGGGAAATGTCCCAAGCTCCTTGTCCCTCAGCCCTGAACCCACCTGATTACGACCTTTAGCATTTCCCTGACTCAGAGTACCACTAACATGTCATCTGCCATTTCCATCGCAGAGTTCCTACCAGCATAGCTGTGATGGGCCCCACGAGGTCTTGGGAATACTCGGCACCGGGCTGGTGAGGCTCAAGGGATGTCGAGGGTGGCAATAAAAGGGATAAATGATGGGGATGATGATGATGATGATCATGAAGGGTTGAGGATGTTGGGAGTAGTTGTCTAGTGATGCCACCTGTGGTGCGCAGCCAGGGATTAGCCGCTGCTGCGGATGATGTCCTCTGGGGTGGATGGTAACGCAGCTCGGATGGTTCAGCTCCCTGCAGGTAGAGCTAGGTCCCAGGGAGGATAATGGTGGTTGTAGTGGCCTTTGCCGCCAAAGTGCGGGGCGTCAGCAAGGATAGGCTGACACAGTGGCTGTGGTTCAAGGTCTTTACTCTCTGTATGAAAGCCACCCTCGGAGTGCCGGTTTCTGCCGTGACGGGTCCCAGCCGATCCCAGGTAAGTCGTAGGTCAACACTGGTGTCAGAGTGCGTCCTTTCACAAGGGTTACCCCTTGATGAAGTGAGGAACTCGGGCTGAGCTTCCGGCTCCAAGCCTCAGGCTCTCAGAAGAAAGAAGTTGAAGAAAATGGTGTCAAATTGCCAGAACTGTAGTCCCGACTTGACTGACTATTGTGTGAAGGTTGCTCCTACTTCTACCCCAAGTGGTACCCGCCCCCAGGTGGTTGTCCTTCTGACCGGGAAAGTCCCATGCCTCATGGTGGCCACCCCCAGCCTACCCTAGTCCAGTCCCCAGTGAGAAGGCACCTAAGCTGTATGTAAAGTGAAATGTGGAAACACCAGTGATTAACCTCCTCCTCACCTGAGATGAATACTGCACCTTTAATGAGATGCAGTACCCTTTGGCGACACAAGCCTCAGGGGTGCCACAGGGGGTGCCACAGCTGCCAGCGCCATTACTACTGCCAACTTAACTAGAGACTTGTGTAATGTCCTCCACCATCTTCTGCCCCATCTCTTTAAGTCTAAATGCTTATTATTCACATCAAGCATGTACAATATTTAATTTTTTTTGTCTTCTTGTTTGTATTTTTTTATTTTTTATCTTGGTCTTATCAGACGACAGTGTTTAAGATATCGGTTTGCACACAATATATAAGGGAGGTGCTGGAGAAGTGGAAATAACCCAATAATGTCCAAATGAGAAAATCCACCTGCTACTTAACTGCAACAAGATAATAGTGGCAACAGGCCACAAAGTTGATGTGGCCCATACATAAGGCAAATTAGAGGAAGAAAACAGGTTTGCAATAGATCAGTAGCACTATCTGTGACAAAATAAAGGGGTTATGGTGATAAAATTTGGATATTTTGGATATTTTGTAAAACACTGTTCTAGTGGCATGGTGTATCCCTTACAAGGAACCTTCACGTGTTGATCAATGAAGATTACATTTTTTCTGAAAAAGCACATTGTTTTCTAATTTTGATCTCCAGTGTATATCAGATCTCCCTAGCAGTATTATTTCGTTAGCATATTCTCACAGCAATTAATGGCTCATGTATAAAATTCAGCAGTAACTTTGTAATCAAGGATAATGTCGAAAAGCTACAAAAAACATATAGTAGAAAGGCAGAGTGAAGATGATGTAAGATTCCCAAGGACATCTGTGGGAAGTAATATATATGTTTTTATCATTCGCTACAATGGAACAAATTGCAGTTGGATTCTATGATGTACTGTATATAGAACAATGTTTGATATATATATAAAAAAAAAAAAAATAGTGAAAATAATTTTCAAGTTCAAGTCAAGGACATACCAGGCAAATCACAGATGACTAATTTGTTCTTTGGTGATAACAGAAATTCTCATCAATATGACTTAGGTATTAGTGGGAGGACAACAACCTACCTGACGTATTTCAAGGTCATACAATTAAGTCTACTATTGTCTTAATTCACCGCAAGTTTAATAAAGTTTATTCACGTTGATTTTGTTGCCATCATTTAATTTAATAATTCATATAATATTTTTAAAAACTGTAAATCCATTTCTGTATTATGAAAATCATCTTTTTTCACAGTAAATCTTAGCCTTGTGCAAAATCATCAATGCAAACTTTTGACTATATATTTATTCAACAAATAGGAAATTATCTCCAAAATCCCAAACAACATCAATCCCCATCACTCCACGCCCCTCATACAGTTCTCTTTCTATCTTTGAACAAGTAACCAATATTTCGAGGTTCCTTGCTTCTCCTTGCCCCACTACCTGCATTAGTGATCCTATTCTTTCACATCTCCTCCATTCCCTCCTCTTGGCCATCACTTGACGCGATGACCGAGCAACCACCGAGGTGCAGGGGAAGCCACGGAATCAGACGAGTCGACGGATAAACCAGGGGAAATATTTATTTAAAAGGGAGTTACAAGCGCAAGCTAACAGGCAGCTGGGACGGAGGGTTGCAGATGGGAAGCAACGCACCGTACACTAATGAACTTCTTAGCTGAGGTGACTTCACTTCAGATCGCCCCAACTATAACAACATGCAAAGATAGCTATATATATATATATATATATATATATATATATATATATATATAGCTATTGATATATATATATAAAATATATATAAAGCTGAGTGTATGTGTGTGTGTGTGTGTGTGTGAGTGTGCGCAAAAGGAACCCGCACCGTAGCATTTACAATCGTGAAATTTTGCACAGACACTTCATGTGACCCAGGGAGCGTCGTAGACTATGTTTTGACAGAAAAATGTAACCCCGTGCTTTACAGTTAGTCTCTAAAATCCTGCCGCCATTAAACTGAATGGAGGTGGGAGCTATAGGTTATTAATAGCAATTGTTAGTGGTTGCTATAGGAACAAAATAAACTGTTAGTTGAAGCTTATGCGTGAGGTTATATGATGTCGGTGGAGAGATGGATAGAGAGACAGAAAAAGACAGACAGAGACAAAGACAGAGACAGATGGGGAAAGAGACAGAGAGACAGACGGGTAAAGAGATAGCCCTGGAAAGAGACGGCCGGGCAAAGAGACGGCCCTGGAAAGAGACGGCCGGGCAAAGAGACGACTGGGCAAAGAGACAGCCCTGGAAAGAGACAGCCCTGGAAAGAGACGGCCGGGGAAAGAGACGGCCGAGGAAAGAGACGGACAGACTGATACAAATACAGACAGAGATAGAAATAGTCAGACAGAGACATAGACACAGACAGACAAGGAAAGAAACACACAGACAGAGACTGGGAGAGAGACAGAGACACAGTTACTATCCCGGGCAACGCCCAGGTACCACAGCTGGTATATATATATAACAACCAGGCAATAGATTTACAGTAAACAACTCTGCTCTGTCCACTAGCCTAATTGGTCTGCCCTACAGGGAATCGTGCAGACAACGCACTTTGCCTACTGAGGCCTATACCATTCCCTAATCATTGCACGCAGGTGCACACCCACAGAACAGTTCACAGGACTAGTCCTCTCCTACTCTGTGGTGTGTTATTGCGCCCTTCCCTCGGGACGGGTGGTGAAGTACTTCCACTCCCTCAACTCTCTGGGTAGCTGGGCTCTCTCCTTGGCTCTTCCGAACATCTGAGCTCTTCCCTCGTCTTCTTCAGACATCTGGGCTCTTCCCTCAGCTCTTCCGAACATCTGAGCTCTTCCCTCTGCTCCTCCAGACATCTGGGCTCTTCCCTCAGCTTCTCTGAACAGCTGGGCTCTTCAATTGGCTTTGCTAATCGGTCGGATGCCAACTTCCTCTTTCAGCTACTTCTCACACAGTCCCAGGAGCTCTTGTCTCTCTTCCCGCACTATTTGGCCAGACCAACAGACAGCACACAGAAGGGGCGGCACGGGCTAGGCAAATCCACATAACAGGGGGAAACACGTTTCCTTAGGCTGTTTTCACACCTCCGGTTTTTCCTGTGCGGCACAATCCAGCACTTTGCAGGAAAAACGCAACCGTTTTTTTTTTGCTGCCGGTTGCGTTTTTCCTGCATAGACTTTAATTAGTGCCGCATTGTGCCGCATGGGCTTGCGTTCCGTCCGTTTTTTGCCGCATGCGGCAGATTTAGCGGATGCCACGGCCGGATGGAACGTTGCCTGGCACGTTTTTTTGTGCGGCAAAAAAAACCGCATCGCGCCGCATCTAGCCGATGCGGCGCATTTTTCAATGCATGCCTATGGACACCGGATGCGGCGCGATGAGGCAAAAAATGCATCCGGCCGCCGCATGCGGTTTTTGCCACTGCGCATGCTCAGTAGCATGCCACAAGCGGCAAAAACCGGACGGGCCGCATTTAAAAAACTTGTGCAAAGGATGCGGCTTTTTCGACGCATCCGTTGCATAGGTTTTAGAGCCGGACTGGCCGGCTCTGCACCTACCGGATGTGTGAAAGCAGCCTCAAATATGCAGAACATCAAAGTTCCCTTAAAAATACAGAGCATCAAAGTCCTTTGTAGGGGGTATACCCCCCTACACGCTAACCACCAAACTAAAATAATTAGACTCTTTCTTCCAGTAACCGTACTGTTAATTATAATTATTAATTAATTATAGGCCTTTACAGAGTCTCTAATCTCCGCTTCATCTATAAACTCCTAGAATGATTGGTCTTCTCCAGTCTAAATCCCCCATGTTGGGTTCGGCTAACACTCTGATGTGTATGGGGGTGCGAAAAAACTGATTGTCAGAGGAGATGTCAATAGGGCATGTCCAAACACATTGCTTTCTTTGAGATAAGCCACAGGTAGAGATGTAAATATCAACATCTTTATCATAAAATACACAGAAGCATTCCTGTGTATGGAAGATCTGGCCAAGATGGCTGTCAGTTAAATTGTTGGCAGAAGCATTGTACGACCAACAGCCATCCAATGCAATTGGGAGCCTTATTTAGCTAATTAAAGATAACTTCCTTTTTGATTTTTTATAATCTGGTGTCTGCTAGCTTTACTATGGAGCATTTGACAGTATATAGATCATAAACTCCTCCTCACTATGCTCTGCTGTATCGACATCAAGGATACCGCTCTTTCTTTGTTCTCCTACTCCTCTGACTGCACCTTCATTGTCTTATTTGCTGGCTCTTCTCACTCTTATTTTTTAAAAAGTTCATCAGGGACAAACCCTCAACAGAATTGACTTCCAGTACCATTTCTATGCCATCTGTACTAAAGAACACCACAAACAATAAAAAAGTCCCTCCAGAGCCTGTTTTCACACTTGACCCACACAGACAAGATTGATAGAGTTCCCCAACAGAGCACCAATTTTAAAAAAATGCCCTTACAGTGAAGGTTTTCAGAGTTGACTCACACAGCCAAGATTGGCAGTTTCCCAACAAAGCAGTAATTTTCAAAAAGGCCCATATAGCCTGTATTCAGAGTTGACCAACACAGCCAATATTGGTAGAATTCCCCTACAGAGTAACTATTAAAAAAGTCCCCTACAGACCCTGTTTTTGTCCCATAAAGCCAAGATTAGCAGAGGTCCCCCACAGAACAATTTTCAATAAGGCCCATACAGAGCCTGTTTTCAGAGTTGACCCACACAGCCAAGATTGGCAGTTTCCCAAAAAAGCATCAATATTCAAAAAGGCCCATATAGCCTGTTTTCAGAGTTGACCCACACAGCCAAGATTGTTAGAATTCCCCTACGGAGCAACTATTAAAAAAAGTCCCCTACAGACCCTATTTTCAGAGTTGTCCCACAAAGCCAAGATTAGCAGAGTTCCCCCACAGAACAACAATGTTCAATAAGGCCCATACAGAGCCTGTTTTCATAGTTGACCCACACAGCCAAGATTGGCAAAGTTCTACACAGAGCAACAATTTTCAGAAAGATCCCATGCAGTCTATTTTCACAGTTGACCCACACAGCCAAGACTGGAAGAGTTCCCCCACAGAGAAACAATTTTCATAAAGGCCCCATCAGAACCTGGTTTTACAGTTGACACACACAGCCAAGATTGGCAGAGCTACCCCACAGAGCAACAATTTTCAAGAGGCCCCTACATCACCCACAGAGCAACAATTTTCAAAAAGGCCCCATAAAGAGCCTGTTTTCATAGTTGACCCACACAGTAAAGAGTGGCAGAGATCCCCTACAGAGCAAGAAATTTCAAAAAGTCCCCTACAAAGCTTTTTTCAGCCCTCCTTTACGATCTGCACACTGCTAAATGTCACAGCAGTTGGCACTTGTGTTCTGTCATTCTCATAGATATGGCTACGTGCACCAGAGGAAGGTGTAAAATTTGGACACATAGCAAGCACAGATTGACCACGTCCTCTCCCTACTGCAATTACACCACCAATACCAGCAGCATTGTCGGCAGCCATGCTGAACTCATTGTGCCTGCCCTCATCGGATGACAGATATTGCTTAGTTTGACAAGTAGGTTAGGACCCTGCTTCACCAATTAGGTGCTCTGGAGAAAAATATATATATGTAGGAAAGAACTCCGGCACTCTTAGTAACCCCAATAAGAGACTTAAGCAATAGTGATGTTCAAATAGAATTTTTTATTCAGAGAAAAAGTCCATAAATAAACGTTTTCGACCTAATTCGGTCTTCCTCAGAAAGGACTTATCTATAACCAAGGTACAAACAAGAAAAAATAATTATCATATACAGAGAATTTGTCATATGATAGTAATGATACAAAATAGAAAGTAAGATTAATAAGAAAAATAAACTACCCTTATAGCCATGGAGAAGAATAGTGCTGTGAACGAACGTGAAAATTTGTGTATATAGACAACAAACCGAAAAGGATAAGTACAGGGGCATAAGCCAATCTCAAAGATAACCTAATGTACCTATGGAGATGCAGGGTAAAATTATGATCTTCCTTTGTAAGATCCTCCTTTATGGATCCACCGATTCAAAACAGACCTGATATTGTAGAAAAAAGACCTTGTCTATACTTTTTAGCACAAGGACTTGTGTTCCTCATAAAAAATCCACAAATCATGTATAAGACATCATATCCTCACTACGGGTAATTTACCTGTTATAATGAAAAAGCGTTCTTTGAATAAGGGTTTTTTTAATATTTCTATCTGACGTCTTAATAGTTTCACGGGGAAATGACCTTACCACGTGTTTAGGCCGATCAGTTCATCTATTAAAAAGAGGAAAATTTATAATATGGAATTGTTGAAGGACTATTGTCTAAACAAAATATCACCTACCATTACGGTATGAAAACAGATGTAAAAATCAGCTGCCTATAGGACCATTCAATAGCATATATTCAGAATATCGTCCTATAAATTGGATATCTGTAAGAGGATAATTATAAGAAAAACACTATTATAAGAGTAGTCACTGATGTCTATCAGAATAAGACACTACAAGGTCTTTTCCTACCTTAAATGAGGTTGGATTGGACAATACTGAACAAAAGAGGAAAGCCCTCACGATTATGTTACTGCATAAAAGAAAGGAAAATACGATTTAAGATCTAAGGGAATCTGGTTGACCAGCTGCATCTCCAAAGGTACTTACCAAAGTGGACATATGTGTGTGGGGAACCGCTCCGTGGACTTCACTGTGAACATATGGCTGTGAGAGGGGTTTATAACTGCTAGCCAATCACCCGGGTACCGCCCTAATTGAAGGAGAAATTACATCATTGGAGTGACGCTCTCGTCATCCAATGATATGCTCCGGGATATCCCACGTGACGTCACTTCCTGTGAGCGTCACAGGAATAGAGGAAGTGACGTATTTGGAATGATAGACACGTTACGTAACCTATGGATAAATCCAGCGAAACGTCACTTCCTGTGGGCGTCACAGGAACAAAGGAAGTGACGTGTTTGGAATGATAGACATGTTACGAAACCTATAGGGAAATCCCCGCTCCAAATGTCATGTGATAGCGGATGTACGTAATAGCAGGGAGCCGTAATACCTTCTCCAGTCATAATAGAGACATAGTTAAATGAAAAAGGCATAATTCCTATATCGGTGCGGCTAATAATTAGAAAAGTGTGAACATGGGATTGCTATTCCAGTGATATTCCAGTGATTCTAGTAGTTCCTGAGCAAGTGATAGTGCTTAAGTGGTCTATGTATTCAGTAATTCTGAAAAAAATGAAAATAGAGTAATCAGTGATATATTAATAAATAAAACTATATAATCGAAATCTATTCAGAATGTATCACTTATCCCACAAGTGACATAACTAATATATACGGTCAAAATGGTTAATCGAAACCACTAACACACAGTTATCCAGATAGCCTGAAGCATTCCATAAGAGGTATAGAAAGAAATTGATATAACATGTCACAGAGGCAAAAACAATGGTTTACAATAAAAGTTATGAATACCCAACGGTTGACGAGGAGTGTCACCATAAACTTCACAGAAAAATTTTTTTCTTATATATTAAGGAATTTCTTAGACAGGTCATCCCAAAATTGAATAAATACTGCAAAATCACTCCTAATACATTCCTGACTCATACCTACGATTCAACCCATGGGGTTCCATCGTGTCTAGTGTAAAGATCCACCTAGCTTCCAACTCTCGTAAACGTTTAATTCTATCACCCCCTCTACGAATTATGTCCACATGATCAATTACCTGGAAACGCAATTGTGATACTGAGTGGCCCATAGATATAAAATGTTGGGGAACTGGCAAAAGAACTCGTCCACCACGGATATCCGACTTATGTTTATTTATGCGGTCTCGGATATGTTGGACTGTCTCGCCAACATACCCGAGACCGCAAGGGCATTTTATGAGATAGATCACATAAGTGCTATTACATGTGAACAACCCTCTAATCGGAAATACTTTTCCTGTTCTGGGATGAGTGAAGGTGGCGCTCCTTGTAACATTTGAGCATTGCGCACATCCCAGGCATGGAAATGTGCCTTGTTGTTGGGTATTTAAGAATGTTTGTCGAGTTTTACGTAGGTCAGAGCCAATATCAGCACGGACTAAGTGATTCTTTAAATTGTTGGACCGTTTATAGCAAAATAAGGGTGGGTTTTTAAATTCTTTAATCTGTGGATAGGCAGTCGATAATAAAGGCCAATGTTGTAGCACAATGCGTTTCAGCATAGGAGAGAAGGGGTGATAGGTATTAACAAACGGGATCTGCTCCCCAGCTTGGCGTTGATTGATAGATTTACGTTCAGAGTAGGCGGCTATCGTAGGTGGATATCCTCTTTCTAGGAATTTGTTACACATCTCCTGACGTCTTAAAATCCTCGTGTCCTCATCAGATACCAAACGGTTGACCCTTAGATGCTGGGACATGGGTAATGCGTTTTTGACATGTTTCGGGTGATTGCTACTATATAATAATAGGCTGTTCCTATCTGTTGGTTTTGTGTAGAGTGTCGGTCTTAAGTATTCATCATCAGGTTGTTTAATGACTAGACAGTCTAAGAAATTAATTTGTTGAATATCAAACTGAATAGTGAAGGTTAGCCCTTCCATACAGGTGTTGATATTAGAAAAAAATTCCGTCAAAGAGTCCTGAGTTCCATCCCAAATAAGAAATACATCATCGATGTAACGACGCCACAATCAGAGCATGTTTCATAATCAATGGATGTGAGTGAACAAACTTTTCCTCAAAATGCGTCATGAAAATATTAGCGTAGGGGGGTGCCATGTTAGACCCCCATGGCAGTCCCCCTACGCTGATAGTAAAAACTGGTCCTGGAAGAGAAAGTAGTTCTTCTCCAGAATGACCTGTAATAATTCCATACAAAATTCTTTATTCCCCACCGGTAAGGTGGTATAGTGATCAAGAAACCACCTGACAGCCTGTACACCACCCTCATGGTTGATGCTGGTGTACAGGCTGTTTCACGTCAAGACTCACAAGAAGAGCAGTAGGGGGAACATGATGTAAGTCTGAAATAATTTCAAGAAAATGTGATGTATCCCTGATGTAGGATGGTGTCATCGAGACAAATGGAGACAAGATTTTTTCCACAGTTTTCGCAAGTGGTGATAACACTGAATCTGTCGAAGCGACAATGGGCCTACCTGGAGGGTGTGCAAGATTTTTGTGCACCTTAGGAAGGGTATAAAAAACCGGTATAACCGGATGTGGATTATTCAAAAATTCTAGAAGTTTTTGGTCAATGATCCCTAGATCCAGATATCTCTTAGAAATCTGTCTAATCAACAAAGCAATGTATGAAGTGGGATCTGAATCAATGGGTTCATATGTATCCCTGACAGCCAATTGTCCAAGTATTTCTGAGACATAATAGTTCTTGTCTAAAATAACAATAGCCCCGCCTTTATCAGCCGGTTTGATGACTATAGATGTATTGTTTTTGAGACTCGTGATGGCTCTACTCTCGTCAACCGTAAGGTTATTCCTAATATGAAAATCGCCTGTATGAATCCTTTTGTTTAACTCATTGATATCAGCGGACACCAGGTCTACATAAGTCTCTACCGGATGATAACAACGAGGTGGTTTGAAATTACTTGGGACCGTAAGGTTCAGTCCCCTTACAGAAAAACAAATTTTCTCCTCACCGGTTATAGGATTGTCATTTCTAGGTCTCCCAGACTCGTTCTGTAAAAAATGAGTCTTAAGGCGGATGGCACGAAAGAACCGTTGTAGCTCTTGTTCGATAATAAAAGGATCATAAGAGGGCGTGGGGCAAAAGGAAAGACCCCCTTTGTAGAACTACATATTCGGAAGGGGATAATGAGTATGCCGAGATGTTAATAACCAAGTTGGTGTTACCTGAGATCTGGTCCAAATTCTGTCTCCTCGAGGACGCCAATTGGGATCTCCGCCCCCCTCCTTGTTGCCTTCTTCTTGGTTGGGGTCGTCGTGGCCCTAAAAAAGGAGGTGGGGCTTGTCGTTGAGGTCGTGATTCGACATCCGAATTGTCTGAAGATGAATAACCCCCAAATCCTGTTGGTCGTCTGCCATTGAAATAATCGCCAGCCACGCCATCTGTAAACAACACCTTTCGAATAATCTTCCTGATCTCTTAGGAATTTATTCCTTTTTCTGTTCTCTAGGTCCCTCCGAAATTCGGATATAGTGTCATCCGTCTTTTTCTTGAGAAGAGAGAGATCTGCTGGTGATAATGTCTGTTTCAACTGGTCCTCCCGCCGCTCTGATGCTATCCGCAGCTTGGCTTAATTCTTTCTGTAAAAAATCATAGTTAGGGTAATAATGTCCATCGAACACTTGTTAATTATCGCCTCAAAGCGATCGCAATATTCCACATTATCAGAAAAAAGGGTTGGTTTCAATTGGACTCTCAGTCCTCTAGGTATGCGCTTAGAGCGATGGTACTCCGCTAAAGTAATGGAATGGAGTTCAAGTGCCGTGTGTCGTCGTAATTCTTTCTCTAAATCCCTCTTGCGGAGATCCTCCGATGGAATGCTCAGGAAACTACCTGATGACGTGACCTTAGATACAATAGTATTGGATTCCTCTTCATTATACGAAAAGGTTGAAAAATGTGATTGTGACATGAATTCCTAAATTCTCCAAAAGGAGGAGGGTACAAAAATTCCGTATACAAATGACTCTGTATGAACCCACAAGAAAAGGGGAAAAATTCCTCTGTTTTCACTCTTAGGGGTTTTTTGGGAGCAGGGGTCAAAAATATATAGTCAAGTAGGTTAGGACCCTGCTTCACCAATTAGGTGCTCTGGAGAAAAATATATATATGTAGGAAAGAACTCCGGCACTCTTAGTAACCCCAATAAGAGACTTAAGCAATAGTGATGTTCAAATAGAATTTTTTATTCAGAGAAAAAGTCCATAAATAAACGTTTTCGACCTAATTCGGTCTTCCTCAGAAAGGACTTATCTATAACCAAGGTACAAACAAGAAAAAATAATTATCATATACAGAGAATTTGTCATATGATAGTAATGATACAAAATAGAAAGTAAGATTAATAAGAAAAATAAACTACCCTTATAGCCATGGAGAAGAATAGTGCTGTGAACGAACGTGAAAATTTGTGTATATAGACAACAAACCGAAAAGGATAAGTACAGGGGCATAAGCCAATCTCAAAGATAACCTAATGTACCTATGGAGATGCAGGGTAAAATTATGATCTTCCTTTGTAAGATCCTCCTTTATGGATCCACCGATTCAAAACAGACCTGATATTGTAGAAAAAAGACCTTGTCTATACTTTTTAGCACAAGGACTTGTGTTCCTCATAAAAAAAATCCACAAATCATGTATAAGACATCATATCCTCACTACGGGTAATTTACCTGTTATAATGAAAAAGCGTTCTTTGAATAAGGGTTTTTTTAATATTTCTATCTGACGTCTTAATAGTTTCACGGGGAAATGACCTTACCACGTGTTTAGGCCGATCAGTTCATCTATTAAAAAGAGGAAAAATTTATAATATGGAATTGTTGAAGGACTATTGTCTAAACAAAATATCACCTACCATTACGGTATGAAAACAGATGTAAAAATCAGCTGCCTATAGGACCATTCAATAGCATATATTCAGAATATCGTCCTATAAATTGGATATCTGTAAGAGGATAATTATAAGAAAAACACTATTATAGAGAGTAGTCACTGATGTCTATCAGAATAAGACACTACAAGGTCTTTTCCTACCTTAAATGAGGTTGGATTGGACAATACTGAACAAAAGAGGAAAGCCCTCACGATTATGTTACTGCATAAAAGAAAGGAAAATACGATTTAAGATCTAAGGGAATCTGGTTGACCAGCTGCATCTCCAAAGGTACTTACCAAAGTGGACATATGTGTGTGGGGAACCGCTCCGTGGACTTCACTGTGAACATATGGCTGTGAGAGGGGTTTATAACTGCTAGCCAATCACCCGGGTACCGCCCTAATTGAAGGAGAAAATACATCATTGGAGTGACGCTCTCGTCATCCAATGATATGCTCTTCCAGGACCAGTTTTACTATCAGCGTAGGGGGACTGCCATGGGGTCTAACATGGCACCCCCCTACGCTAATATTTTCATGACGCATTTTGAGGAAAGGTTTGTTCACTCACATCCATTGATTATGAAACATGCTCTGATGTGGCGTCGTTACATCGATGATGTATTTCTTATTTGGGATGGAACTCAGGACTCTTTGACGGAATTTTTTTCTAATATCAACACCTGTATGGAAGGGCTAACCTTCACTATTCAGTTTGATATTCAACAAATTAATTTCTTAGACTGTCTAGTCATTAAACAACCTGATGGAATACTTAAGACCGACATCTACACAAAACCAACAGATAGGAACAGCCTATTATTATATAGTAGCAATCACCCGAAACATGTCAAAAACGCATTACCCATGTCCCAGCATCTAAGGGTCAACCGTTTGGTATCTGATGAGGACACGAGGATTTTAAGACGTCAGGAGATGTGTAACAAATTCCTAGAAAGAGGATATCCACCTACGATAGCCGCCTACTCTGAACGTAAATCTATCAATCAACGCCAAGCTGGGGAGCAGATCCCGTTTGTTAATACCTATCACCCCTTCTCTCCTATGCTGAAACGCATTGTGCTACAACATTGGCCTTTATTATCGACTGCCTATCCACAGATTAAAGAATTTAAAAACCCACCCTTATTTTGCTATAAACGGTCCAACAATTTAAAGAATCACTTAGTCCGTGCTGATATTGGCTCTGACCTACGTAAAACTCGACAAACATTCTTAAATACCCAACAACAAGGCACATTTCCATGCCTGGGATGTGCGCAATGCTCAAATATTACAAGGAGCGCCACCTTCACTCATCCCAGAACAGGAAAAGTATTTCCGATTAGAGGGTTGTTCACATGTAATAGCACTTATGTGATCTATCTCATAAAATGCCCTTGCGGTCTCGGGTATGTTGGCGAGACAGTCCAACATATCCGAGACCGCATAAATAAACATAAGTCGGATATCCGTTGTGGACGAGTTCTTTTGCCAGTTCCCCAACATTTTATATCTATGGGCCACTCAGTATCACAATTGCGTTTCCAGGTAATTGATCATGTGGACATAATTCGTAGAGGGGGTGATAGAATTAAACGTTTACGAGAGTTGGAAGCTAGGTGGATCTTTACACTAGACACGATGGAACCCCATGGGTTGAATCGTAGGTATGAGTCAGGAATGTATTAGGAGTGATTTTGCAGTATTTATTCAATTTTGGGATGACCTGTCTAAGAAATTCCTTAATATATAAGAAAAAAATTTTTCTGTGAAGTTTATGGTGACACTCCTCGTCAACCGTTGGGTATTCATAACTTTTATTGTAAACCATTGTTTTTGCCTCTGTGACATGTTATATCAATTTCTTTCTATACCTCTTATGGAATGCTTCAGGCTATCTGGATAACTGTGTGTTAGTGGTTTCGATTAACCATTTTGACCGTATATATTAGTTATGTCACTTGTGGGATAAGTGATACATTCTGAATAGATTTCGATTATATAGTTTTATTTATTAATATATCACTGATTACTCTATTTTCATTTTTTTCAGAATTACTGAATACATAGACCACTTAAGCACTATCACTTGCTCAGGAACTACTAGAATCACTGGAATATCACTGGAATAGCAATCCCATGTTCACACTTTTCTAATTATTAGCCGCACCGATATAGGAATTATGCCTTTTTCATTTAACTATGTCTCTATTATGACTGGAGAAGGTATTACGGCTCCCTGCTATTACGTACATCCGCTATCACATGACATTTGGAGCGGGGATTTCCCTATAGGTTTCGTAACATGTCTATCATTCCAAACACGTCACTTCCTTTGTTCCTGTGACGCCCACAGGAAGTGACGTTTCGCTGGATTTATCCATAGGTTACGTAACGTGTCTATCATTCCAAATACGTCACTTCCTCTATTCCTGTGACGCTCACAGGAAGTGACGTCACGTGGGATATCCCGGAGCATATCATTGGATGACGAGAGCGTCACTCCAATGATGTAATTTCTCCTTCAATTAGGGCGGTACCCGGGTGATTGGCTAGCAGTTATAAACCCCTCTCACAGCCATATGTTCACAGTGAAGTCCACGGAGCGGTTCCCCACACACATATGTCCACTTTGGTAAGTACCTTTGGAGATGCAGCTGGTCAACCAGATTCCCTTAGATCTTAAATCGTATTTTCCTTTCTTTTATGCAGTAACATAATCGTGAGGGCTTTCCTCTTTTGTTCAGTATTGTCCAATCCAACCTCATTTAAGGTAGGAAAAGACCTTGTAGTGTCTTATTCTGATAGACATCAGTGACTACTCTTATAATAGTGTTTTTCTTATAATTATCCTCTTACAGATATCCAATTTATAGGACGATATTCTGAATATATGCTATTGAATGGTCCTATAGGCAGCTGATTTTTACATCTGTTTTCATACCGTAATGGTAGGTGATATTTTGTTTAGACAATAGTCCTTCAACAATTCCATATTATAATTTTTCCTCTTTTTAATAGATGAACTGATCGGCCTAAACACGTGGTAAGGTCATTTCCCCGTGAAACTATTAAGACGTCAGATAGAAATATTAAAAAAACCCTTATTCAAAGAACGCTTTTTCATTATAACAGGTAAATTACCCGTAGTGAGGATATGATGTCTTATACATGATTTGTGGATTTTTTATGAGGAACACAAGTCCTTGTGCTAAAAAGTATAGACAAGGTCTTTTTTCTACAATATCAGGTCTGTTTTGAATCGGTGGATCCATAAAGGAGGATCTTACAAAGGAAGATCATAATTTTACCCTGCATCTCCATAGGTACATTAGGTTATCTTTGAGATTGGCTTATGCCCCTGTACTTATCCTTTTCGGTTTGTTGTCTATATACACAAATTTTCACGTTCGTTCACAGCACTATTCTTCTCCATGGCTATAAGGGTAGTTTATTTTTCTTATTAATCTTACTTTCTATTTTGTATCATTACTATCATATGACAAATTCTCTGTATATGATAATTATTTTTTCTTGTTTGTACCTTGGTTATAGATAAGTCCTTTCTGAGGAAGACCGAATTAGGTCGAAAACGTTTTTTTATGGACTTTTTCTCTGAATAAAAAATTCTATTTGAACATCACTATTGCTTAAGTCTCTTATTGGGGTTACTAAGAGTGCCGGAGTTCTTTCCTACATTGCTTAGTTTGAAGCCTGGCAAGTACCAGTGTGGGAGAGTGGCTGGGAATCCCCTGTTCCAATACCAGCAGCACCATGACCACGTCCACTTCCCCTATTTGATGGTCTCCTGTACCAGGCTGTATTATGGCTGTATGCACAAGGTTGGATTGGGCCTGTTTGGACCAGACTATAATAGGGGTGGCAGCACTAGGTTGGATTAGAGCAGTATTGGCTAAGCTGTATTTAGTCTGGATGCATGAGGCTGAATTAGGTCTGTATGGACTAGGCAGTATTAGGGCTTGATGCACAAGGCTGTATTAGGCCTGTATGGACCAAGCTGTATTAGGGCTGGATGCACGAGGCTGGAATAGGCCTGTATGGACCAGACTGTATTAGGGCTTGATGCACGATGCTGGATTAACCCTGTATGGACTAGGCTCTATTAGGGCTGGATGCAACACAATGGACTAGAGCTGTCTGTGCCCAGTTCAGAAGTTCTCAAAATAGTGGCGCAACCTGTGATTTTGCCTTTACAAAGGTCGGGTCTTACGGTGCCCCAGTCAATTACCACCTTGCCAGTACTCGGCATACCTGTGATGGATCTGGAAGTGCTCACAAAAAACTTTTTGATTGGCTGCACCGCAGCCTTTCAACAAGCTTTATTCGGTTGCCAAACACAAACAGTAACATGGACTTCCGCTCAGATGTCTGTCTTCGGAGTTCGGCTCCATACACTAGGTTCCCGGTATGAATCGCAAACTTTACCATTCGAATTTGCTCGACCCTAGTCCCAGCCTGTTAAACAAAGCAAACAAGTGAGCTGTAGAAAAGGGGAAGAACAGCTTATTTTTGGTGTTAAATTGTGATGATACATAATATTTTATGACTTTAGATTCCTAATGTGGAAACAAAACCAATCCTTACTGACATAGTGAATCTGATTAAATATTTTTAAAACTAATGTCATCTAATTATTGTGAATTATTAAAAAAAAATATCCTAAAGTAGTTGTGATTGCAAGTTTCTGTGAAAACTGAAACAGATGTTGCAATTCTCTATGGAAATAATACATTAGTAAGCCTGGTAGAAGGTAAATTATTTAAACTTGATTGTCAATTTCTGTAATGCACAAGGCATATATAGCTTTTCTACAGATCTATTTTAACAAATGCTTTACAGATATCTCCAAAATTATTTCTTATTTTCTTTTTTTTTTACACCAAATTTGAACCTCCTGACAGAAAACGGCACTGAAAGTACGTCAAAACCATTTTTTTTAAATTTTTGGGCCAAGAGATGCAAATTTGGTGCTGAAATTTTTACACCATATTCAAGCACCCAATCTACACCTCCTAGGAAAATAATGCATCAAAACCATGGCATGCGGTATGATGCAGTAGTGATATGATTTTTTGTCAGGAGGTGTAGATTGGGTGCAGCAATATTGTGTAGAAATTTCAGCACCAAATCTGCATCTCTTGGCAAAAAAAAATGCAGTTTTCTGCCAAGAGATGCAGGTCTGTGAACTCAGTGACCTCACCTGAGGTCACCATGGAAACCTCCAGCTGTGTCTGCCAATAACCTGAGTGACATCACTGCTCATCACTGCTGCTCATTGCAGCTCATCTGCCTGAAGCTCACAGCGGGCGGTCATGTCCTACGGCCACTCACTGTTACTTCAGATGTAGCAGAGCTGGAATTAATCCATAGTTACATAGTTACTTAGGTTGAAAAAAGACCTAGGTCCATCTAGTTCAACCTTCCTCCACCAGTTCTACATTTTGTCACTCAGTCATTTATAACCAACAATGTTGTGTGTACTGAGGAAATCATCCAGCTCTTTCTTAATAGCAATTATAGTATCTGCCATTACTACTTCTTGTGGTAGGGTATTCCACAGTCTGACTGCTCTAACTGTAAAGAACCCTTTCCTATTTAGCTGCTGGAATCGCTTTTCTTCCACTCGCAGTGTAATCACCATTGTCCTTAGTATTGTCTTTGGAAGGAATAAGTCATGTGCCAGTCCTTTGTATTAATACATATAAATGAGATCTCCTCTGAGACGTTTTTTTTCTAAGCTAAATATATCTAACTTTTCCAACCTGCCATCATATCGGCAGCCTCCATTCCTTATAGTAGTCTAGTTAGCCGCCTTTGATCTGACTCTAACTTCTGAATGTCCTTTTTAAAATGTGGAGCCCAAAACTGGATCCCATATTCTAGATGTGGCCTTACAAGGGATTTAAAGAGGGGTAACAAGATATTGGGATCACGGAATCTAATTTCTCTTTTTATACACACTTGTTGTGGGACCTAGTGTGGATTGTGCAGGACTTGGGTGTTTTGGGGATTAATAAAGGGGTGAAACAGGGTGGGTGTTTTGTATTTTATTACAAATAAAGGATTTTTAGGATGTTTGTGTTTATGTCTTTTCCCTTACAGATCAGGTGGTCTCATATACCCTCCCCATTTCCAATCTAAGGCTTAGTTGCAGCTGGGAGTTGTCATTAACCTCTTATTATCTTGACAATGTATGTAAAGTGCTATGGAATTAATAGCGCTATATAAATGAATAAATTATTATTATTATTATTATTATTATTATTATTACTCCAATTGCCACTGCACCAGGGCAAGTGGGAAGAGCCAGGTAAAGTTCCAGGATTGTTGCATCTAATGGAAGCAACAATTCTGGGCAGCTGGGGGTTGATATTTTTAGGCTGGGGGGAGCAAAATAACCATGGGTCCTCCCCAGCCTGAGAATACCAGCCCCCAGCTGTTGGGCTTTATCATGGCTGAGCATCAAAATTGGTGAGAGTGCACGCTGTTTTTTTAAATGATTTATTTTTATTTTATATTACAACTGCATGCTGTTCCTCTTATTTTAATACACAGCAAAGATAAGCGCATGGCTGGAGGCTGCATTTTGTAGCTGGCTTTATCTGTGCTGGGTATCATAATATGGGAAGATCCAAAGCCAGTTTATTTATTTATTTTTACACTATAGACATACACAGCATCTGTGATTGATTGCAGTCAGACACACTGTCACATAGGATGGGGGCGATGTCTGACTGCAACCATTTGACTGCCAGCGGATGGGGGAGGCAGTGCATATATATGAGGTTAATAAGCGGTCCAGAAAGTAGTGTGAGCATTCCGGAAGCAGCATTACAGCTGTGAGTGAGACTTGGCAAGTATAATGCGCCTGCTTTCCCTTTTATCCTTTATTTTTCCTTCATTTTTTTTTTAATTACCTGAGTTCCTGGGTCTGGATCAATACCCAGAGTTCCCTGAGAACGCCATACCTGGGTACTTTTGACTAGTGTTGAAAGAGAAAGAGAGAAAAAGAGAGAAAAAGAGAGAATGAGAGAGAAAAAGAGAGAGAAAGAAAGAGCGAAAAAGAGAGAAAAAGAGAAAGAAAGAGAGAGAAAGAGAGAAAAAGAGAGAAAAAGAGAGAGAAAGAGAGAGAGAAAAAGAGAGAAAGCAAGAAAAAGAGAAAAAGAGACAGAAAACAAGAAAGAAAGAGAAAGAAAGAGAGAGAGAGGAGAGAGGAGGGAGAAGCGAGAGAGAAGAGGAGAGAAGAGAGAGAAGAGAGAGAGAGAGGAGAGAGAGGAGAGAGCAATGCAGCCTCATTCCGTGAACTTCTCTGATTTTAGAGGTGTGTCCCGTGGCTCACAGTTGATGTCCGGCTCCTCCCCTCAGTGCATAATTAAATGAAATTATAAATAAATAATAATTATAATTTAAAATTAAAAATAAATTAAATTAAATTATTTTCTGGGATGGCTGGGACTCGAACTCTTGAAGTAATTCTCCTTAGGTGGCAGCTCTACCCATTGAGCCACTGCCTCTAATGAAAAGCATAGGAAGATTTGGTAATCTTGACCTCTGTATTGCAGTAGAGATATATCACACGCAAGCACTACCTGGGTGAAGTCTCCGGTGACAGTGCAGCTCACTTCATTGCTACATGGAGCTGACACAGAGCGCTTGTGTTCTACCGCGCTCCCTGTCAGCTTCATGTAGCAGAGCTGAAAGCGTCGTGTGGATTACTTCGGACCTGGATTGTTCTTTGGGGATTAATAAAGAGGTAAATGAGGTTTTTTTTGTCTTTTATTCCAAATAATGGATTTTTCGTTGTGTGTGTTTATTTACTTTGACTTACAAGTAAATCATGGAAGGTATCTCGAGGAGACGCCTGCTATGATTAACCCCTTATTACCACGATTGCCAATGCACCAGGGCAATTCGGGATGAGCCGGGTAGAGTCCCGGAATTGTCGCATCTAATGGATGTGGCAATTCCGGGCGGCTGCTGCCTGATATTGTTAGGGTGGTGGGCTCCCCATAACATGGCGCTCCCCATCCTGGCAATACCAGCCTCCAGCCGTGTGGCTTTATCTTGGCTGGTATCAAAATTGGGGGGAACCTCAGGTTTTTTTTTTTAATTATTTATTTATTTATTTTACTACACGATATAGACACGCCCGCCGGCGGCTGTGATTGGTTGCAATGAGACAGCTGTCACTCTTCGTGGGGGCATGTCTGACTGCAACCAATAATGGGCGCCGGTGAGCGGGGAAAGCAGGGAATACCAGATTGAATAATGAGCGGCAGACATTTTCAAAAGAGGAAAAGCCGCCGGAGCTTTGCGACAGCCGTGCAGCGCCGCGCCCGTGATCGGTGAGCAGCAAAGAGAGAGGGATTGTGCTGGGGACGCAGGACGCATGTAGATACACAACGTGCGCACATAGCCTTACTGTGAAAAGCCACGCTTTTGGTGATCGATCCGTTATCGGACTGCCGAACTTGAAGCAATTCTTTTGAGTACGTTGAACGACTCGAACACTGCCCAAAATCACTCGAATTTGAAATTGGCGAACGGTTCGAATCGAACATTGCTCAACTCTACTTTTGACCTCATGCAGATCTGGGCTTTTACAGTTCGGGTCTGCCCATCACTACCACTGGTGGTTTCCGAAAGCAATTTCTCCTGGGTAAACTCGGTGGCTTCTAAATTACATGTGCACATACCTGTGGCTGAACCCATATACTGTATAACGTCTTACATTTTAATTATTGTAGTTTTAGTGGTATGTTGGGTGTCAGTTTTTTTTATTTTCATAATGCAAAATACATTTCAAACACTTAGTAATAAAGTGTGTATGTGCAACAATGAACTCAAACACATTACACAATAAACAGAAGCTGAAGTTAAAGAATAAGAACACCTCCTGTCATCCAAATGAAAATACTGACATCTAGTGCTTGAATATTTCTGATATATACTGAATCTGCTTTGATTTTAGTTTGTCCTACACTGTGTACTGAAAAGCAGCAGCAATGTTTTTGTCTTGATCATATTTACTATAACAAAAGAAAAGTGGCTATAAAGCTAAATATTATGCTGTTACCAAAATTATATTAATATACTTAGAATCTATTGAATCCTCCTGCTGACCATAAGAGCTTATGTGTCGCCCGGGGACCAGGGGGTACTCAGATCCGGGCCACGGGGTCACTTCTGTGGGTATCACGGTAGCGTGACCCGGTCTGTGATCCCAGGCTCCACAGTAAAAGGGGATTTGGTAAGGGAGATTGTCCGTGACGCCACCCACGGTTGTGGTGATTGTGTGGACACCACCGCTGCTCTGTATGGGGATCCCGGGAGCGGTGACAGGGAGCAGCTTTGTTGTTATCTCTCCCCTCCGTGGGTAGGGGGTTTGTTGTCCCGGGGCCCGATGATGGGGTAGGGATGGATGGCACGCCGGGTGCGGGGCCTGGTGAGGTGCAGGGTCGCAGGGGCAGCGCTGTGCCGCACGGCACGGTGGTACTCACTCAGCCAGAAATCAGGACACAGTTCTTGGTAAAACACTCGGCTGGATGGACGGGTCCCACAGACGCTGCGGTGTTTTCCCCTGGAGAAGGAGAGAAAAGACACGATCAACCGTCCATAAGGTGAAAAAGAATTCTTTATTGACCAGTGCTGAGTGGACACACAGATAAAATATTTAAAACACCAAACAAGAACCAACCGGCAGAAACAGGTCACAGTATATACCAACCGCCAGACCTTGGAAAAGCATTAGATACCAGATGGTAATATATACATCGGCATACGTGTAGATATATGAAACACGTAGACACATATATATCTCACACCTCATATATATCACAAATGTAACTTTATAATCAACGAGCCTACAAGAAGCAGCAAAGAAGAAGGTGAAAATTAAAAACAAGTAAAAACAAGAGCAAAACAGTGTGTATAAAAAGATGAGGAGACCACATAAAGGACAATATACACAAAAGGAGGGGCCTTAGACTATAAAAATGGAGAAAAGCTAATATTCTCATTCAAACCTGATGGATGTAGGGTTGAAAGTGTCCAGATCCATCGGGTTTCCATTTGTGCCAGCCTTTTGCTAACCGGCCCACCCCTGATCGAGATATCAATAGAGTCGATGCCTTTGACTCTAAGCAGGGAGGCATCACAATTATGATATTCACGAAAATGTTTGGGTAATGTCTTCAAAGAAGATATATCTGTTTGTCCAGATGCTGCTATAATACCCAATACATGTTCGCGAACACGTGTCTTGAGTTGGCGGGTGGTCAGTCCAATATAAATCTTGGAACAAGGACACATGGCATAGTAAATCACAGCTTTTGTGCTGCATGTTATAGACTTTTTTATACGATATTTCTTGCGTCCAGATGAATCTGTGAATGTAACACTAGTATCAATATTAGGACATGCGACACACCTGCCACATGGTGCACATCCCTGTCTAGGAGTGGTTCTAACAGTTTTTATGAGGGTTTGCTGAGAATCGCCTTGATGGTGGCTATGGATCAGAATGTCATATAGGTTCTTTGCCCGCCGAAAGGTAACTTTGGGACGGGAGGGGAGGATTTTATTCAAAATGGGGTCGGCCTGCAAAATAGGCCAAGCATTTTGTAAACATTTTATCATGGGCACCGATTGGGCATGGAAGTTGGTAATGAAACGTATAGTATCAGTGTTCGATTTATCGGTACATTTATATAGTGTAGATGCCCGGGTGGAATATTTGGCCCTATGATAAGCACGTTTGATCACCGTATTACCATAGCCTCTTTCTTTGAAGCGTTGCTTCATATCAGTCGCTTGTTTTTCAAAGGCAGCTTCAGTCGAACACACTCTTCTGAGCCGCAAAAATTGGCCAATAGGAATAGCATTAATCATATGTCTAGGATGGGCGGAAGAGGCATGTAAAAGTGCATTCGTGGAAGTGGGTTTCCTGTACAAGTCAGTCTGGATGTGATTGGTATTGTCCTTCTTAAGGGTAACATCAAGAAACTTGACTTGTGTCTTAGACCATTGGTATGTAATTTTAATGTTATAATTATTTTGATTTAGGCGGAACATAAATTGGTGAAGGTCATCAATGGGTCCCTGCCAGATCAGGAAAATGTCGTCGATGTACCGTGCCCAAAAGAGGACACGATCCATCGACGACTCCTGATCCGACAGGAAGAGGTCCCTTTCCCACAGCGCCAGGAACAAGTTGGCATAAGAGGGCGCAAAGGAGGCGCCCATCGCAGTTCCCTGGAGCTGCAGGAAAAAAGACCCCTTAAAAATAAAAAAATTATGAGTGAGTGAAAACTGCAAGAAATCCATGATCAAATTGACCAATGGTTTAGATAGATTTGACATATTAAGAAAAAACCGAGAAGCAGAGAGACCATCATGATGTCTGATGCTGGTGTACAATGATTCTATATCTCCAGTGACGAGGACAGCATCATCACCGATACAGAGGCCGTCAACTTTCCTTAGAAGATCCCCAGTGTCTTTCAAAAAAGAGGGTAGGCATTCAACAAGTGGTTGAAGATGGTAATCAATCCACTTGTTGATATTCTCTAGGTAGTTGCCACAACCGGAAATAATCGGCCTCCCAGGTGGATTTTGCATGTTTTTGTGTACCTTTGGTAAAAGGTAGAAGGTGGCAATCGTTGGTTCTAAAATTTGTAATGCTGTACCTAATTCTTTGGTAATAACATTGTCATCAATGGCCGCCCCAATGATATCCAATAACTGCTTTTTGAAGGATAATAAAGGATTAAATGTCATTTTTTTGTAACAGATGTGATCATCTAATTGGCGAAAAGCCTCCTTTTCATACAATGGGGTCGGCCAGATGACAATGTTGCCACCTTTGTCAGCTGGCTTGATTATTATATCAGGTATCTGCTGAATCTCTTTAAGTCTATTACGTTCTTGGCTAGTAAGATTGTCATGAGGAACCTGGTGAGATATTTTATTAAATTGTTGGGAGACCACCTGAACAAACAAGTCAACATTGGTGCATGAATTTAAAGGGGGAAACTTTTTTGATTTGGGTCTGATACATGATGGAATTATACTCCCCTGCCCCCCAGAATGTTCCTCTGCCAGTTCTTCCAAGATCTTTAGAGCTGATTGTTCCTCCGCAGAGGGGAAAAGGGAGTGCAATGTCTCATCATGGAAATGTCTTTTAAAAATCATTGATCTGGCAAATATGTGCAAATCTTTTATAGCGTTGAATACGTCAAAGGAAGCTGTAGGGGAAAAGGTTAGCCCTTTATTCAACAGAGACAAATCCATAGGGGTAAAATCATAAGTGCTTAGATTAATTACCTTATTAGTAGATTTCTTAGTGCCATAAGTAGTACGTTTATATGGCCGGTAAGTGGGGTTATGGTTCCTCCGTATCCCTGATCTTGTAATCATAGGAGGAACAATGTCAGATTGGTCACTAAGTGAAGTGACCGATGAATGAGAGGTAAGTTCACCAGTGCGTCCTGAATTGCCCACTGGTTTCCTCCAAAAGTACACCAGATTCTGTGCAAAGTCGTTTTTATCACGGGTGAGTTTGGATAATTGAACCTCATGAATCTTCTTTACAATTACATCTAATTTTTTCTCAATCTGAGTTTCATACGTCGAAATTTTATCCTCGGGACATAATGTGCGAAACAATGACTGTTTCTCATCCAAGGATTGATCCAATGCAGTGAGTGAATCAGAATTTAACCCAATTAGTAATTTCATTAATGTACAGGAACAAATATTACACGCCTCTTCCCATTTGGAAATAAAGGCCTCGTCATCCACAATAAAACTGGGAGTGACCCGAATGCGGAGTCCACGTGGAATAAGATTATATGATAGATACTTTTCCAAAAACATACGATTCCACCATAGTCTGGTACGTTTAATTAGCATGCGTTGGATATCAGACCAGAGATTCTCCAAATCGTGGTCTCCTCCTGATGAAATCGAAACTGTTGGTCCACTAAAGGCCTGGTCAATTTGTTGGAGCCAAGCAGATTCTTTGGCTCTGTAGTCCATGTTACCTGTGTGAAAATCTGTGCCAAACACAGTTGATTGCTGCAAGTTATAAATAAAAAGGACACACAGGAAGAAGAGTTGCATTTTCATCACAGTATATATGATAATAAGAGTAAGATCCCTTATATAGTGCAACCAATGACTACATATCCATACTGGACAAATCGTATAATAATACGTGGAGAAGGAGAGAAAAGACACGATCAACCGTCCATAAGGTGAAAAAGAATTCTTTATTGACCAGTGCTGAGTGGACACACAGATAAAATATTTAAAACACCAAACAAGAACCAACCGGCAGAAACAGGTCACAGTATATACCAACCGCCAGACCTTGGAAAAGCATTAGATACCAGATGGTAATATATACATCGGCATACGTGTAGATATATGAAACACGTAGACACATATATATCTCACACCTCATATATATCACAAATGTAACTTTATAACACTAGTCCATATTGGGAACAATAGTAACATCAAAAAAGTCAAGCAGACATAGAGTGCTTGATCATATATATAACGTGGGTGCAGTGCTACAATATTAGCCAATGTTGCAATTGTTACTGCCTTCCAAAGTCTGGCACGAGTCACGTGATTAAGATTATAGTGATGCACGCCACTATATGCTGAGGGCCAACACTTGTGTAATATATCTTCATCACTACATAGAAGAGTACAAGGGGGATGATGGCATACATCCCATAGAAATAACTGGCTCAAATGGGCCCATCATATGTAATAAAGGTAGTGACAAACGGTATATACACACTTGTATAAGCCCAAAACGGCAATTAATTTACTGCCTATAGTAGGGTGGAAATTAGATGTTTTCCCCTGACCCAGTTTGGTGGTGTAAGTCCTTTCCTGCACCTTCCGTACACTCCTCCTGCGCTCCGGCTTCCAGCTGGCTCCCCGATTCAGTACCGGTGGGCCACCGCCCAGCCCCGGCTACCTACGGTTCCACTAACTGTCTCCCCGGCTCCCTGCAGACGGCCACTACCGTCTGCCTGACTCTCTGCTACACGAGGGCCCTAGGCTACAATCCTAGGCCCCAGTCTGCGTCTGCCTCTCTGCAGACCTCCTCTCTCTTCCTCTCCTAGACTTGTCTCTCCTTGTTTCCTGCCTCAGGCCAGCTAACTCCTGGGTGGGCGTCTCCATCTCCTGACTCCGCCCACCTGGTGTGTCAGTCTGAGCCCGAGGAAAGGAATCAAGTTTCACTCGGGATGTCTGCTGTGAAACTGCTGGGGGTGGGGGTGTGTGTGTGTTGTTACCTGTGGCCCCTGGCTTGTCCAGGGCGCCACACTTACACTCCACAGGAGAGAGAGAGGACCCTGCTGACAATAAAAGCTTACACTGTACAGAAGAGAGAAGCCCCCCCCCCCGATCATATCAGCTTACACTCTACAGGAGAGAGAGAAAGGACCCTGCTGACCTTAAGAGCTTACACTCTACAGGAGAGAGGAGGACCCTGGGACCATAAGTGCTTACCCTCTACAGGAGAGGGAGGACTCCACTGATCATGTGAGCGTACACTCTACAGGATACCAAGGACCCCGCTTACCATAACAGTTTACACAATACACAAGAGAGAGAAAGGACCCTGCTGATCATAAGAGCTTACACTCTACAGGAGAGAGAGGACCCTGCTGACCATAAGTGTTACGGGGGGACCGGCAGCTTAGGACCAGGGGGTATATATCCCAATCGCCAGTCGGGGCCCACCGTGCTCCAGATGGTAATGGAGCTGCTGGCACCCTGTGGGTTAGGCGGAGACTATATAGCTGGATGGCTCTGAAATAACCCAGGGAACCGGTCACGTGTGTAGTGACACGTCAGACCGGACGACAACCCAGTTAGCGTTTCGGTGGAATAGGCGCAACCCCGACCACGTGTGCAGGAAACACGTCAGGCCGGATGGTGACCAGGTAGCGTTGACCGAGAAGACCGCGCCCTGTCGGCCATGTGTGTCAGACACGACAGGCCGAGCAGTCCTTCGATTAGCGTTTCTGGTCACTAATCGAATGGCCATGTGTGTAGAGGACATGTCAGGCCAATATATCACACCAGTAGCGTTGACTGGGAAGCCAAGGAGGATAATAGGTTCACACACCCAATCCTGGAACACCCTGTTAACTCCACAGGGATCCTGGGGTATGCTGTCTGTGCGCGTAGGAGGCACAACCGGACAGGTGGCGCAACAGGTGCGTTGTCCGTGTGCGTAGAGGACACTCTCGGACTGCTGACGCAGCAGGTATGCTGTCCGTGTGCATAGGAGGCACAACTGGATAGCCACGAATTTTGGCGTGACAAGCACCGTTCGCCTAGCCCTACCTACTGCTTCCAACAAGGCTTATGCCACCATGAATTCTAAGTGAAGACTGCGCACCTCCATGTTGTCTCCAGCCCCTTTTATAACCTGGGTCAACCCCAAACCCAGGGTGGAACCACCAAGGTCCAATTGCAGAGTGCCATGTCATCAGCGACGTCACCAGCGCCCTATCCGGAACCGCCATGTCATTGATGACCTCATGGCAGCCACGCTCCAAACACTTCACTAGTCATTGTCTGACAACCAATGGTGAGGTGCCACATCATAGGGGCAGGCCTCTGCGAGCCAGTCCGGAGTTGCCACGTCATCAGGACACCTGACACCCTCTGCCCTATCAGGGCCTGCCACCTCACGGACATGCTCAGTGAGGTCCTTACCGGACCTATCCTCTGGTGAACTAAGTGCCTGAGCATGCTCAGTAGCCTGAACAACAGACTCAGAAATCAGACTGCCTGAGCATGCTCAGTAGGCACATCCCAGAACTTAGACACAGCA
Organism: Anomaloglossus baeobatrachus; assembly: GCF_048569485.1. Taxonomy (NCBI): domain Eukaryota; kingdom Metazoa; phylum Chordata; class Amphibia; order Anura; family Aromobatidae; genus Anomaloglossus; species Anomaloglossus baeobatrachus. The sequence goes on from NC_134362.1 coordinate 159,295,668, forward strand.
CGAAGTCCAAGTACCAGTGCAAAGAGGCTGTTAGGATTAATTATGGGAGCATGCTCAGTAGCCTGAACTGAGGACTTAGTCTCAGAAATGACACAATCAGGCTGAGCATGCTCACTAGGCAAAACACCGTGCTTAGACTCTGGCTGGGGTACATCGGCACGCGCAAGCGCACTAGCCGCCTCTCCACACTTAGACGTGGTGGAAGGAGCAGCCAACTGGACGACCCGAGCCACGGCCAAGAACGGCAGCGAGCGCCTGGGTGCAACTTGAACCGCAGCAGGCTGCTTGCGGCGCTGGTTCGTAACAGTACCCCCCTCTAGCGGCCCTCTTACTCGAATGGTCTATAGTCGCCAAAGATACCACTGAGCGACGGGCAGAAGATAGAAACATGCAATGGGAGCTACAAGACTCACCCCACCGCGTAATCACCCCAGACGACCAGTTGATATGTGGGGAATGCCGCTTCAACCAAGGAATACCCAGCAGAATATCATCTGTACCCTTAGGGAGAACCAGAAATGAAATGGTCTCCCTATGCCCAGATGACATGGCAAAGGCAATGGGCACTGTCCGCTGGTGAATTACATTGGGCAACAAGGACTCATCCACCACACGGACTCTCACTGACCTTGGCATTTGCACCAGCGGGATGGCATGCCGTCGGGCAAAAGAGGAGAAGATGAAATTATCCCCAGCACCTGTGTCTACACTTGCCCTTGTGGACCATGTTGACCCCTCAAAGGAAATGGACACAGGAAACGTCACCCTAATGGATGATGCCGAGTCTAGTCTACCTCCAGCTATGGTCACCAATCGTGGTCGCTTACCCTGACGCTTTGGGCAACGGTTGGCATAATGACCATACTGCCCACAAGTGAAGCAGGAAATGCCCTTGCGACTCGATGACCTACTAGCACCAACCCTAGAGATATCCATAGGAACAGAGACGTCCTCTAAGGGAGGTGCAGTAGGAGAGACCACCAGAGTGGCTGAACGACCCTCTGACCTGCGCTCCAGCTGACGTTTGGAGGTCCGTAGGTCAATGCGGGTAGCCAGAGTCATGAGGCCCTCAAGGGTAGTTGGTACCTCGCGCGACGCTAATGCGTCCTTCACGTGCGAAGCTAATCCCCTCCAGAACATTGGAATGAGCATCCTCTCTGGCCACCCCAATTCTGCAGCAAGTGTCCTGAAACTCACAGCATATTGACTCGAGGAGGTACGCCCCTGCTCCAAAGTCAGTAGCTGTAGGGCCGAGTCGTGAGTGACCTGAGGCCCCAGGAACACTTGCCTCAAAGACTCCAAAAACTCCTCAGAGTCCTGAACTACGGGGTCATTCCTCTCCCACAATGGTGTAGCCCACTCCAGTGCTCTATCAGAGAGGAAAGAGATGATAAACCCCACCTTCGACCTCTCTGTAAGGAACCGTGCAGCCAGCAACTGCAGATGGATTGAGCACTGGTTCACGAATCCCCTACATGCCTTGCTGTCCCCTGAAAACTTGTTGGGCAGTGAGAGGTGAGGGAGGGTAGGAGTGGGCTTGGTGGCCGACACTATTGCAGCCGCTTGAGCCACCACATCATCCATATCAGCAGCAAGAGCAGACTTCTCCAGAGACCTCAATCTGCAGAATGAACTGACGTAGCTGCTCCATCTCCGCCATGCCAGCCAGACCCTGGTGCAGTCTTACTGTTACGGGGGGACCGGCAGATTAGGACCAGGGGGTATATATCCCAATCGCCAGTCAGGGCCCACCGTGCTCCAGATGGTAATGGAGCTACTGGCACCCTGTGGGTTAGGCGGAGACTATAGAGCTGGATGGCTCTGAGATAACCCAGGGAACCGGTCACGTGTGTAGTGACACGACAGACTGGACGACAACCCAGTTAGCGTTTCGGTGGAATTGGCACAACCCTGACCACGTGTGCAGGGAACACGTTAGGCCGGATGGTGACCAGGTAGCGTTGACCGAGAAGACTGCTGCGACAGCGCCCTGTTGGCCACGTGTGTCAGACACGACAGGCCAAGCGGTCCTTCGATTAGCGTTTCTGGTCACTAATCGAATGGCCATGTGTGTAGAGGACACGTCATGCCAAGATATCACACCAGTAGCGTTGACTGGGAAGCCAAGGAGGATAATAGGTTCACACACCCAATCCTGGAACACCCTGTTAACTCCACAGGGGTCCTGGGGTATGCTGTCCGTGCGCGTAGGAGGCACAACCGGTCATGTGGCACAACAGGTGCGTTGTCCGTGTGCGTAGAGGACACTCTCGGACAGGTGACGCAGCAGGTATGCTGTCCGTGTGCGTAGGGGGCACAACTGGACAGGTGACGCAGCATCCGCAGCCCAGTTAATGCCACTGGACTGCTATAATGTGGCGCCCTGGACAAGCCAGGACGTCACAGATACTGCAACAACACCCCCCACACCCCGGCTAGGCACATCAAGGTCAGACAAAAATCCTTGTTGCCTCCCTCCAGGGGCTGATGTCCACACCAGGGGGTGGAGCCAGGCGGTTGGCCCCACCCACCGAGGAGTTCACAGTCCTGGAGGCGGGAAAAGGAAGGAGTTGAGTGGAGAGTTCAGTTTGAAGTTGAGGAGTGAAGTGGTAGTGGAGCGGACTGACGGTGTCCGGGTACGTGGCTTGGGCACATACAGCAAGGTTGGCAGACGGTGGTGACCGTCTGCAGGAGGGGATGATTGACGTGAACCGTAAGGACCGGGGACTGGCGGTGGCCCGCTGGTACCGGATCGGGGAGCGAAGAGAAGCCAGCACCATTCGGCAGCGCCTACGGACCCCGATCAGGCTTGGAGTCGCCGTAAAACCGGTCAAATCCGTTAGCGAAGGGAACCTCCGGGGTTTCCCAGCAGTCAAGACCCGATTGAAGGCAACCGCTCAAACCGTGAAGGGAAATACAGTCACCGCCAAGGCTACAGTTCCCAGGGGCAGAGCCTGCGGGCAAAAGGAGCTCCCTCAGCATCCATCCAAGCTGGGGAGCGGGTTACCGGTGGGAAGCCACCAGAACCGAGAACATAACACAGGTGCAGGGAAAGGCAGTCACCGCCAACCTATCGGGAGAAGAACCACTGCAGCCGTCTGTGGGACCCGTCCATCCAGCCGTTTGTTTTACCGGAGACTTTGCATTCATCATTGGCTGAGTGAGTACCACCGTGCCGTGCGGCACCGTGCTGCCCCTGCGACCCTGCACCTCACCAGGCCCCGTAACCCGCCTGCCATTCCTCCCTCACTGGGCCCCGGGACAACCAACCCCCTTACCCACGGAGGGGAAAAACAACATCCAAGCTGCTCCCTGTCATCGCTCCCGGGATCCCCGTCCAGAGCAGCGGTGGTGTCACAACCTCACCACAACCATGGGTGGCGTCACGGACAATAAATCCCCAAAACCATTCCCCTTTTCCCTCACGGGCGAGGAGCACCGCTCGAGTCCCCGGATCTGGCCCACTGCTCGAGCCACCGAGCAGCAAGCGAAGCAACAGCAGCGCCGGACCCGAGCGTGGTGAGCGCAGCGTCCCCTCCCCGCCCGCGACAACTTGGCGTCACGAACAGGATCTTACCGCTCTGCCGTCTGGTAGAGGTGCGCCTTGTGACCACCGGAGGTGTCCGGCCGAAAAATTTGAGAAGCCGCCATTTTGGGCGCGAAAAATCCCCGCACGAGCATCTCCTCGAGCAGTGGAGGCGCGAAAGCCGAAACCCCGCCCCTGTAGAGGAGGAGCCGGAAAAAAACTAAGGGGGACGGATGGCGTCTGGCCGCATGTAGCTCGCGGCTATAAAAGCAGGGACACCAGGACCCTGCGGCCATCTTTTGGTTCCTGGAAGAGGCCGCCGCAGCGATGCACCAACCGTCCCGCAGCACCGTAGCCCCCGCGCCCGGGACCGCGGAGTGGGTGGAGGTTCAGACCGCTCAGCTACAACAACGGCTGCAGATCCATATGCAGCTCCTCTTGGAGGAGTGGGAGGCCGACATGGTGGAGGTGGTGGCGGCCATACGGAGACGCGAGGTGGAGGGAGTTCTGGAAGAGCGGGTAAGTGACCCACGCCCCTGTACCCCTAGGGGGTCGGTCATCGCGGCCGAGGGGCCCGGTCTACACCCGCTCACTCTGCTATCTCCCCCGCTACCCCGTGTTGGCTGCTGCTGCCCCGTCACTAGGCCCGCTACCACCACAATCGGTAGCGGTACCCCGCCAATCCGCCCTGGCAGACCGGTCTGCAGCAGAAGCCCGTGACCGCCCTGAACCGCTCATTTGAGAGCCACTGAGGCCACGGCCCCTTAACAAAGATGTATCAGAGGCCCTGACAGGGATCGCGCCAGGTTCCGTGCCTGAGCCCGGGACCATGGCGTGGATGAAGGCCAGAGTAATTGAATTCAACCAACGACAACAGAATCAGATATACCTCATGATGGAGCAGTGGACCAATGAGGTGGAAACGCTGGTTGCGACTGCCCCGATGTATGAGATGGGAGCCGACATGACGGAGCCGGCGAGTGACCCACGCCTCCATGTCCCACAAGGACCGGCCTCTACGGCTGGGGGGCACGGTCCGGTCTCGGCCCTCGTATCATCCCTGCCATTAGCCATGGGGCGCCTCAGTGTTGACCGACCTGACCTGCTGCCCCGTGCTACCCCAATAGAACCTGACATGCTGAGTGCTGGAAACCCGGAGGCTGCGGCAGCTAGCGGCAACCCGCCTGGCGCAGCGACAGTTGATAATGACTCTGGCCCCGGCGCCGAGCCCACCTCTGAGTTCGAGAAGGCGAGTGAGCCTCTCCGCTACGAAGGAGGGCCGGTGGTTTTCTATAGCCCGCGCACCGGTGGAAATGGATACCGGGCACCCCTCTCCCAACAGGCCTGTCACTGTATGTTCGAAATGTTAGTAGCAGAGGACGAGGCCACCTCAGCGGAAGAGTCAGAGTGATGGCAGCGGAGCCCCGCTGCAAGTTGTCCCCGTTGGGACCGTCAGTACCATAAAAGTTTGAATGATAAGATTGAATCAACCGAAGAAGTTTATCTGATTGGAACCATGATTGAACCGGCCGTTGTCGGCAACTAGTCCCCGTAGGGACTTTCTGCAACCGTTGCGTAAGGAACTTCTTACGGACAAGCCCGAGAACTTGCAGGGCAACCACGAACTTGTAGAATGTAAATAATTGTTGGCTTAAACCGTTGCCGCCTCCAGAGAGGCTGATTTGTAGGATGGGCCTGGAGGAAAGGGATGGCCCAGGCCCGCCACTACCGTAACCGGTGGCGATCCTCCGGGGAGTTCAGGGGTCCCCATGGACGCGGGTCCCCTGAAAGAGACCGTACCCGCTCGGGCAACTTGGTTCTGGACTGGGGTCAACGGGTGCTGCCCACTTCTTAGGGGCAGCATCAGGGCCAGGTTGTTTGGGTGGGAGAAGAGCGGAAGCCGTACCGTTGTAAAATGTTTGTGGTTTTTACATGTTTTTACCGTTTTCTATCTTTTGCAGTTAACAAAAATAAAACCGGTGATGGACGGGCAGCCCGCGGACGGTCTGCATTTTACTAAGGGGGAATGTGGTGCCCTGGACAAGCCAGGACATCACAGATACTGCAACAACACACCCCACACCCCGGCTAGGCACATCAAGGTCAGACAAAAATCCTTGTTGCCTCCCTCCAGGGGCTGATGTCCACACCAGGGGGTGGAGCCAGGCGGTTGGCCCCACCCACCGAGGAGTTCACAGTCCTGGAGGCGGGAAAAGGAAGGAGTTGAGTGGAGAGTTCAGTTTGAAGTTGAGGAGTGAAGTGGTAGTGGAGCGGACTGGCTGTGTCCGGGTGCGTGGCCCGGGCACATACAGCAAGGTTGGCAGACGGTGGTGACCGTCTGCAGGAGGGGATGATTGACGTGAACCGTAAGGACCAGGAACTGGCGGTGGCCCGCTGGTACCGGATCGGGGAGCGAAGAGAAGCCAGCACCATTCGGCAGGGCCTACGGACCCCGATCAGGCTTGGAGTCGCCGTAAAACTGGTCAAATCCGTTAGCGAAGGGAACCTCCGGGGTTTCCCAGCAGTCAAGACCCGATTGAAGGCAACCGCTCAAACCGTGAAGGGAAATACAGTCACCGCCAAGGCTACAGTTCCCAGGGCCAGAGCCTGCGGGCAAAAGGGGCTCCCTCAGCATCCATCCAAGCTGGGGAGCGGGTTACTTGTGGGAAGCCACCAGAAGCGAGAACATAACACAGGTGCAGGGAAAGGCAGTCACCGCCAACCTACCGGGAGAAGAACCACCGCAGCCGTCTGTGGGACCCGTCCATCCAGCCGTTTGTTTTACCGGAGACTTTGCATACATCATTGGCTGAGTGAGTACCACCGTGCCGTGCGGCACCGCGCTGCCCCCGCGACCCTGCACCTCACCAGGCCCCGTAACCCATCTGCCATTCCTCCCTCACCGGGCCCCGGGACAACCAACCCCCCCTACCCACGGAGGGGAAAAACAACATCCAAGCTGCTCCCTGTCATCGCTCCCGGGATATCCGTCCAGAGCAGCGGTGGTGTCACAACCTCACCACAACCATGGGTGGCGTCATGGACAATAAATCCCCAAAACCATTCCCCTTTTCACTCACGGGCGAGGAGCGCCGCTCGAGTCCCCAGATCCAGCCCACCGCTCGAGCCACCGAGCAGCAAGCGAAGCAACAACAGCGCTGGACCCGAGAGTGGTGAGCGCAGCGTCCACTCCCCGCCCGCGACAATAGCACAACAGGAATGGTAGCAAGGAAGCACAGCACCTGACCCTCATGTGCTGACCCACGAATCTTGGCATGACAGGCACCGTTTGCCTAGCCCTACCTACCGCTTCCAACAAGGCTTATGCCACTATGAATTCTAAGTGAAGACTGCGCACCTCCATGTTGTCTCCAGCCCCTTTTATAACCTGGGTCCACCCCAAACCCAGGGTGGAACCACCAAGGTCCAATTGCAGAGTGCCATATCATCAGCAACGTCACAAGCGGCCTATCCGGAACTGCCATGTCATTGATAACCTCATGGCAGCCACGCCCCCAAACACTTCACCAGTCATCGTCTGACAACCAATGGTGAGGTGCCAGATCATAGGGGTGGGCCTCTGCGAGCCAGTCAAGAGTTGCCACGTCATCAGGACACCTGACACCCTCTGCCCTATCAGGGCCTGCCACCTCACGGACATGCTCAGTGAGGTCCTTACCGGACCTAGCCTCTGATGCACTAAGTGCTGGAGCATGCTCAGTAGCCTGAACAACAGACTCAGAAATCAGACTGCCTGAGCATGCTCAATAGGCACATCCCAGAACTTAGACACAGCATGAAGTCCAAGTACCTGTGCAAAGAGGCTGTTAGGATTAATTGTGGGAGCATGCTCAGTAGCCTGAACTGAGGACTTAGTCTCAGAAATGACACAATCAGGCTGAGTATGCTCACTAGGCAAAACACCGTGCTTAGACTCTGGCTGGGGTAAATCGGCACGCGCAAGCGCACTAGCTGCCTCTCCACACTTAGACGTGGTGGAAGGAGCAGCCAACTGGACGACCCGAGGCACGGCCAAGAACGGCAGCCGGCGCCTGGGCGCAATGGAACTGCAGCAGGCTGCTTGCGGCTATGGCGGCGCCGGTTCGTAACAATAAGAGCTTACATTCTACATCCAGCGATAGAGAAAGAAGGAGAGGACCCTGCTGACTATAAGGCCTGTGAGAGAATAGAATCCATTATGTTCTTAAAGAAACCATGTTGTCTTATAGCTAATGATGCCATAGGATTCAGCTAGCACTGATGGGCACGAAAATTTCACATTTTTGTTAACACCCCTTTTGTTAATATTGGCTCATAAGTTGGAGCCAATTTTTCCTATGTCTATGACACTTTATAAACTGGTCACAAGTACTAATAAAGCAGAAACTTTCAGTACATCACAAAGCGTATGTGCTGTATTGATTTCCCAAGCGCTTGTAAAACAAATTATAATAATTTGGAATTCCAGAGGCATAGAGGGAGTATATTTCACTCACAGACCTTACACTCTATAAGAGAGAGAGGACCCCACTGGTCAATAGAGCTTAAACTCTACAGAAAAAAAGATAACTCCATTGATCATATGAGCTTACACTCTACAGAAGATATAGAGACACAGAGGGCCCCGCTGATCATAAGAGCTTACACTCTACAGTAGAGACAGAGAGGACCACACTGAAAATTAGAGCTTAGACTCTATAGGAGAGAGAGACTTATCCAGTGACTATAGAAATAGAAAATATATCTCTGCTGTACAATCTGTGCTCCACTGGGAATTGCTGATCTCTAAAGGCCCTGGTACTGACCACCACTGTACAAGATATAAGGTTAAGAAATGAACATGAAAGAAATGTAGGAGAAATTGTGTTTTATGCACTTTGGTTTGTGCTGAGGAAGATATTTGATAACTTTGAAACACATTGACAACAACCTACACAAACGTTTCCTGGACTCCTGGCTTCTAGGGATGAGCAAACTTGAACTGTAAATGTGGCGCCCCTGCGTCCTTCAGTCGCCCCAGGGTACTGCACCTCACTTAAGGGGGTTAACCACCGGTGTTTTCACATTTCACCTTACATACAGCTTAGGTACCTTCTCACTGGGGATTGGCCTAGGGTAGACATGGGGGTGGCCATCACGAGACATGGGACTATCCCAGTCACTAGGACAACCACCTGGGGGGTGGGCACCATTTGGAGTAGAAGTAGGAGCAACCGTTACACAATCTTCAGTCAAGCCAGGACTTCCATTCTGGCAGCATGACACCACTCTTCTTCTTTTCTTCACGGAGCCTGTGGCTTCGAGCGGGATGCTCAGCCCGGGTTCCTCACTTCTGGAGGGACATCACTTGGTAGAGGACCCTTTCTAATACCGGTGGCTACCTCTAACTTATCCAGGATTGGCTGGAGCCCATCACGGCAGAGACCGGTACTCCCAGGCAACCAAAGGACAGTGAGTAAAGACATTGTACCGCAACTGCCGTGTCTGTCCTTCATTGCCGGCACCGGCACCCCTCGCTTCGACGCCAGCCATCACTACTACCCTCTTCATCTTCCCCGGGGCCCGCTCCACCTGTAGGGAGCAGAACCATCTTAGCTGCTACAACCATCCGCCCCGGAGGACAGTGACAGCAAATCATCCCCATCATCCTAGTTTTCCCTATTTATTGTACGCCTCGGGGCCACGATGTCGGGCAGGGCCACCCATGACATCCCCAGACCCGACATCACCAGGCCCAGCGACGAGTATAACTTAACCCCTTGCCCCGTGGGTGCTACATAAATATTGGGTATTCGGGTCTCGCAACCAAACACAGACTTTTACCTGTATGTCTGGTTGCTGTTCAGGTTTGTTATCCAAATAAAACTTGTTTAAGTTTTGCAGAGCAGCCAATCAGCAAACTTTTCAGGCCCCATCGCAGCATGTCAAGTATTGGCATGGCTGTGATTGACCGACAAAAAAAAAGACATGGGCTTCCATCCTATTTTTGATATTCAACCCTGCTAAAGCAGCACTTCCAGGCTGCAACCTCCAGCAGTCAGCTTTACCGTGGCTGGTTACCAAAAATAGAGGGGATTCCATGCCATTGATTTTAAATGATTTAAATGATTTATATCAATAATTTAAAAAAAAAACAGTGTTGGGATTTTTGATAACCAGCCACAGTAATGCTGACCGCTAGGAGTTGATATCAGGGTGGGAACAGCCTTGGTTATTGGTAGAGATGAGCCACCCCCCTAGAGTTGGAGTTCGGTTCGTCGAACGGAGAACAAGAACGTTCGACGAACCAACTCGAACCCCATTGAAAACAATGGGAGGCAAACACAAACACATAAAAACACATTATACATGTACACATACAGTTGATAAACATTGCCATTACACTTACAGGTCTTCGCGACGCGCCCTGCAATCTGTCTCCCGCCGCTTTTCCTTCCGATAATCGTTGCGTCCTCCCGGTAACCAGCACTGATGATAGGATCTTCCGTGACGTCAAAATAGCAATGTGACCAGTCACGTGTCTATTATCTCATTGGCTACAGACTGGTCACATGGCTAGATGTCATGCTAGGTCCTGTCAGTGCATCTCTTCGGTACGCGGTGCTCCTTTGTGCATCTCCGTGTACCGGCGAGATGCTCTGGCACATGGTCGGCTCCCCCGTTCCTGCATGTGGATGCTCTTTACAGAGTCAGCGCACATCCAAGGACTGGCTGCCACAGCTGGTGAATTGCGGCACCGGGAATCACGTGATCGGAGCACCGTTGCTATAGTAACCCGCCTGTCAGCGGTGACGTCACCGCTTACAACCCACAGCCTCAGCTAACTCACTGAGTGATTAGACTGCACGGAGCAGCAGCGTCTTCCTCCCATGCAGTGCTGTCTGATGTAGCAGAGCTGCATGGGTTGAAGAAGAAAGAAGACAGAAGACTAGGATCGTGGAGGGCTGACAGGGAGTAATAAACATGGAGTCTCTAATGTGTCTGTGTATTTTTTTCTATTAAAGTATTTTTTCTCTGTGTGGTGTCTTTTTTTTTAACCCTTTATTGGAGATTCTTAATGGGCGGGTCAAACTTGCCTGACATTAGGAATCTCTGGCTTAATACTAGCTAGTAAAACAAAGCTACTATTAACCCATTATTACGCAGCAAGCCACCCGGCTTCAGGGCTGCTGGAAGAGTTGGATATAGCCCCAGATGATGGCGCTTCTATGAAAGTGCCATTTTCTGAGGCGGCTGTGAACTGCAATTCGCAGGAGTGGGGCCCCAAAAGCTCAGGCCAACCTGTGCTGCGGATTCCAATTCCCAGCTGCCTAGTTGTACCTGGCTGAACACAAATATTGGGCGAAGCCCACGTCATTTTTTTTTTAAATTATTTCATCAAATTCGTGAAATAATAAAAAAAAGGGCTTCCCTATATTTTTGGTTCCCAGCCGGGTACAAATCGGCAGTTTTGGGTTGGGGGCAGCCGTACCTGCCTGCTGTACCTGGCTAGGATACAAAAATATGGCGAAGCCTACGTCATTTTTTTGGGGGGCAAAAAGCTCCTGCATACTGTCCTGGATGGAGTGTGCTGAGCCTTGTCATTCTGCAGCTGCTGTCTGCTCTCCTGCATACACTAATGAATGGAGCATGCTGAGCCTTGTAGTTCTGCTCCCCCTGCCTCTCCCTCCAGCATACAGTCCTGGATGGAGGATGCTGAGCCTTGTAGTTCTGCAGCTGCTGTCTGCTTTCCTCCATACAGACAGACAGCAGACAGCAGCTCCTTATATTTTTGGTTCCCAGCCGGGTACAAATAGGCAGCTGGGGGTTGGGGGAAGCCCGTAGCTGCCTGATTGGAATCCGCATCGCAGGGTGCCCAATCTTTCTGGGCACCCCTGCTGCGAATTGCTGTCTGCAGCCGCCCCAGAAAATGACGCTTTTATAGAAGCGCCATCTTCTGGCGCTGTATCCAACTCTTCCAGCTGCCCTGGTGACGGGTGGCTCACTGGGTAATAATGGAATTAGGGCTAGCTGTATATTATCAACTGGCCCTAAGCCCGAAATTCATGGTGTCACGCCAATATTAGACATGGCCACCATCAATTTCTAGTACAGATATAAAAAAAAACACAACACACAGAAAAATATTTTTATTAGAAATAAAACACAACACAATTAGTGACTCCATCTTTATTGAAATAAAGAACCCCCCTCCGCAGTAATCCTGGGTCAAGGGTCCCGTGCCAACCAATCCGGATTCAATATCATCTGATCGGTTTGCTGGAAGGCAAAATGATCAGATGATGTGTCAGGTTCAAGGGCCTGAATCACATGACACAGCAGCTGATTGTATAAATGGCTTTTATACAATCAGCTGATGCATCAGTGCAAAAAAACAAACAAACTACACACTTCTGTGCAGACTCCTGTCTGACAGCAGCAGCTGATAGTTTAGCCGGCCGGGCGCTAAAAAGCCGGCCTCATCGCTCAACTAATAGTGTCAGCTGATTCCGACAGGTGACCGCATCAGCTGATCATCGCCAGATCTGAGAGAGAGGAGAGAGCAAGAGAGAAAAAGAGAAAGAGAGAGAGAAAGAGAGAGAGAAAGAGAGAGAGAAAGAGAGAAAGAGAGAGAGAGAAAGAGAGAGAGAGAAAGAGAGAGAAGAGAGAGAGAAAGAGAGAGAAGAGAGAGAGGAAGAGAGAGAGGAAGAGAGAGAGAAAGAGAGAGAAGAGAGAGGGAGGAGAGGAGGGGGAGGAGAGAGAGAAAGAGAGCAAAAGAAAGAGAAAGAGAGAGAAAGAGAGAGAGAGAAAGAGAGAACAAGAGAGAAGAGAGAGAGAAGAGAGAGAGGAGAGAGAGAAAGAGAGAAAAGAGAGAGAAAGAGAGAAAAGAGAGAGAAAAGAGAAAGCGAGAGAAAGAGAGAGAAAGAAAGAGAGAGAGAACAAGAGAGAGAAAGAAAGAGAGAACAAGAGAGAGGAGAGAGCAATGCAGCCTCATTCCGTGAACTGCTCCGATTTTAGAGGTTTGGCCCGCGGCTCACAGCTGATGTCCGGCTTCTCCCCTCAGTGTATAATTAAATTAAATTATAATTATAAATAAATAATAATTATAATTTAAAAATAAATTAAATTCTTTACCGGGGAGGCCGGGACTTGAACTTGTGAACTAATTCTTCTCAGGTGGGAGCTCTAACCATTGAGCCACTGGCTCTAATAAGAAACGTAGGTAGTTTTGGTTATCTTGAGGTCTGCATTGCAGAGTGAAGTCTCTGGTGACAGCGCGGCTCACTTCAGCTGCTGCATGGAGAAGAACACAGATTGCTCGTGTTCTACGGGGTTCTCTGTCATCTTCATGTAGCAGAGCTGACAGTGTCGTGTGGATTACTTCAGACCTGGATTGTTGTTTGGGGATTAATAAAGAGGTAAATGAGATTTTTTTTGTCTTTTATTTCAAATAAAGGATTTTTCGCTGTATGTGTTTATTTAAGTTCACTTATAGGTTAATCATGGAAGGTGTCTCGAGGAGACGCTTGTCATGATTAATCCCATTATTACCGTGATTGCCACCAGGACAATTCGGGATGAGCTGGGTAGAGTCCCGAGACTGCCGCATCTAATGGATGCGGCAATTCCGGGCGGCTTCCTGCTGATATTGTAAGGGTGGTGGACTCCCCATAACTTGGCGCTCCCCATCCTGAGAATACCAGCCTCCAGCCGTGTGGCTTTATCCTGGCTGGTATCAAAATTGGGGGGACCACATTTTTTTTTTTTTAATTATTTATTTATTTTACTGCACGATATAGACCTGCCCACCAGCGGCTGTGATTGGTTGCAGGGAGACAGCTGTCACTCATCGTGGGGGAGTGTCTGACTGCAATCAATCATGGGCGCCGGTGGGCGGGGAAGGCACGGAATACCTGATTGAATAATGAAGCGGCAGCCATTTTCAAAAGAGGAAAAGCCGCCAGAGATTTGTGACAAGCCGTGCAGCACCGCGCCCGTGATCGGTGAGTAGGAAAGAGAGAGAAATTGTGCTGGGGACGCAGGACGCATGCAGATACGCAACGTGTGCACATACTAAGGCGGGCTTTACACGTTGCAACATCGCTACCAATATATTGTCGGGGTCACATCGTTAGGTACGCACATCCGGTAGCGACATCGCAATGTGTAAATCCTAGGTGCGACGATGAACGAGCGAAAAAGCGTAAAAAATTGCTGATCTGTGTCACGTCGTTCATTTCCATAATGTCACTGCTGCCACAGGTACAATGTTGTTTGTCGTTCCTGCAGCACCAAACATCGCTGTGTGTGAAACCGCAGGAACGACAAACATCTCCTTACCTGCATCCACCAGCAATGCGGAAGGAAGAAGGTGGGCGGGATGTTATGTCCCGCTCATCTCCGCCCCTCCGCTTCTATTGGCCGGCCGCTTAGTGACGTTGCGGTGACGTTGCTGTGACGCCGAATGCACCTCCCCCTTGAAGGAGGGATTGTTCGGTGGTCACAGCGATGTTGCCGACCAGGTATGTGCGTGTGAAGCTGCCGTAGCGATAATGTTTGCTACGGCAGCCAGCACCAGATATCGCATGTACGACGGGGGGGTGTGCTATCGCGCTTGACATCGCTAGCAATTGCTAGCGATGTCGCAGTGTGTAAAGCCCGCCTTACTGTGAAAAGCCACGCTTTTGGTGATCAAACCATTTTCGAGCGTAACTTGAACTGCCGAACTTTTAGCAAATCGTTCGAGTTCGTGGAACGACTCGAACAGCCCCCAAAATCACTTGAACATGAAATTGGCGAACCTCGAACCTGGGACATCTCTCAGCTCTAGTTATTGGCCCATCCCAGCCTGAAAATACTAGCATACAGCTGCCCCAGAAGTGATGCATCCATTAGATGTGCCAATTCAGGTACTTTACCCAGCTCATCCTGATTGTCAATGTGCCGTGGCAATTGGGGTAATATATGGGGTTGATGATAGCTGTGATTTGTCAAATATCACAGCTGTCATCAAGCACTAAGTTAGTAATGGAGAGGTATCTATGACACACTCCCCCATAACTAACCTTGTAAGTATAAAGAAATAACTGCAGCCCACAACATGACGTGCAGCGCTATTCAACCAATGTGTGAGCTCCTACCATCCAGCCCATCCAATCCGTCTGAAAGTGGTCACATGCTAAGGAATGGTTACAGCTGTACTAATAAGACGCTTAATTCCGATGACCTATACCTCATCCTCGGCACTGATAGTTTCAAACAATGTCAAACTGGGGAAATTATCAGATATGCTAATAACATATATGAGAAATATCTCCAAATTTTAACTTTTGTCCATTTTTCTATTTCTATTAGGAAAAAAAAAAAGAAAAAAAAAAGAGAAAAAAAGGGAACCAGCACGATCTGAAATTGGCATGCATAAAAAGTGAAAATTCACAAATTTATTCCAACTGTACTATAATAAAAAAATGAGATTTTTAGCAAATAATTGATCAATTTTTTGAGCCACCCCTGCCAACGTCACGGCAAATCTCAATAGGGGGGTCCTACTCTACATTCTGTATTTCATGTGCCATGCGGCCTCCTAGATAAAGTTAAAAGCAGAACCATAATGGAGCACACATACCTGCAACCTGTATATAGCCGCTTCCATGTTGCAAAAAAGGCACTTGTGGATAGAGACCAGCCCAGGTCCCAGCATGTGGAGCAAGCCCTACACATACCAGGACTATATCAGAACTGATCCTCCCAGTGTCAAACAGCAACCATTGATAAAGGCGGACCAGATCCAAGAATGGTGCTTAATTAGCATTGCCTGTGGAAAGGGGTGAGGTAACTGAGTCTGAACAGCTACCAACAGGAGGAATATATTGCAAGCCAAAATCAGGCGTGCATGGTATGGTGCTGGTCAGACACCAGATTTGTAGCATAACTACGGTCAAAACAGAGAAAAAAAGGGAACCAGCACGATCTGAAATTGGCATGCATCATATAAAAAGTGAAAATTCACAAATTTATTCCAACTGTACTATAATAAAAAAATGAGATTTTTAGCAAATAATTGATCAATTTTTTGAGCCACCCCTGCCAACGTCACGGCAAATCTCAATAGGGGGGTCCTACTCTACATTCTGTATTTCATGTGCCATGCGGCCTCCTAGATAAAGTTAAAAACAGAACCATAATGGAGCACACATACCTGCAACCTGTATATAGCCGCTTCCATGTTGCAAAAAAGGCACTTGTGGATAGAGACCAGCCCAGGTCCCAGCATGTGGAGAAAGCCCTACACATACCAGGACTATATCAGAACTGATCCTCCCAGTGTCAAACAGCAACCATTGATAAAGGCGGACCAGATCCAAGAATGGTGCTTAATTAGCATTGCCTGTGGAAAGGGGTGAGGTAACTGAGTCTGAACAGCTACCAACAGGAGGAATATATTGCAAGCCAAAATCAGGCGTGCATGGTATGGTGCTGGTCAGACACCAGATTTGTAGCATAACTACGGTCAAAACAGAGAAAAAAAGGGAACCAGCACGATCTGAAATTGGCATGCATCATATAAAAAGTGAAAATTCACAAATTTATTCCAACTGTACTATAATAAAAAAATGAGATTTTTAGCAAATAATTGATCAATTTTTTGAGCCACCCCTGCCAACGTCACGGCAAATCTCAATAGGGGGGTCCTACTCTACATTCTGTATTTCATGTGCCATGCGGCCTCCTAGATAAAGTTAAAAACAGAACCATAATGGAGCACACATACCTGCAACCTGTATATAGCCGCTTCCATGTTGCAAAAAAGGCACTTGTGGATAGAGACCAGCCCAGGTCCCAGCATGTGGAGCAAGCTCTGCACCATACCAGGACTATATCAGAACTGATCCTCCCAGTGCCAAACAGCAACCATTGATAAAGGCGGACCAGATCCAAGAATGGTGCTTAATTAGCATTGCCTGTGGAAAGGGGTGAGGTAACTGAGTCTGAACAGCTACCAACAGGAGGAATATATTGCAAGCCAAAATCAGGCGTGCATGGTATGGTGCTGGTCAGACACCAGATTTGTAGCATAACTACGGTCAAAACAGAGAAAAAAAGGGAACCAGCACGATCTGAAATTGGCATGCATCATATAAAAAGTGAAAATTCACAAATTTATTCCAACTGTACTATAATAAAAAAATGAGATTTTTAGCAAATAATTGATCAATTGACCAATTGATCAATTGACCAATCTCTCTGTTTGGTCGTAGTTATGCTACAAATTCTGGTGGCCGGTCACCACCATGCCATGCACGCCTGATTTTGGTTTGCTTTGTATTCCCCCTGTTGGTAGCTGTTCAGATTCAGTTACCTCACCCCTTTCCACAGGCAATGCTAATTAAGCACCATCTTGGATCTGGTCCGCCCTTATCAATGGTTGCTGTTTGGCACTGGGAGGATCAGTTCTGATATAGTCCTGGTATGGTGCAGAGCTTGCTCCACATGCTGGGACCTGGGCTGGTCTCTATCCACAAGTGCCTTTTTTGCAACATAGAAGCGGTTATATACAGGTTACAGGTATGTGTGCTCTATTATGGTTCTGCTTTTAACTTTATCTAGGAGGCCGCATGGCACATGAAATACAGAATGTAGAGTAGGACCCCCCTATTGAGATTTGCTGTGACGTTGGCAGGGGTGGCTCAAAAAATTGATCAATTATTTGCTAAAAATCTCATTTTTTATTGTAGTACAGTTGGAATAAATTTGTGAATTTTCACTTTTTATATGATGCATGCCAATTTCAGATCGTGCTGGCTCCCCTCTCTCTCTGTTTGGTCGTAGTTATGCTACAAATTCTGGTGGCCGGTCACCACCATACCATGCACGCCTGATTTTGGCTTGCAATATATTCCTCCTGTTGGTAGCTGTTCAGACTCAGTTACCTCACCCCTTTCCACAGGCAATGCTAATTAAGCACCATCTTGGATCTGGTCCGCCCTTATCAATGGTTGCTGTTTGGCACTGGGAGGATCAGTTCTGATATAGTCCTGGTATGGTGCAGAGCTTGCTCCACATGCTGGGACCTGGGCTGGTCTCTATCCACAAGTGCCTTTTTTGCAACATAGAAGCGGTTATATACAGGTTACAGGTATGTGTGCTCTATTATGGCCTGATCCATCTGTTCTTGGTGCCTTTTGTCCTGCATTTGCAAGGATTGCTGCTGACGTGCATTGGCTTGATCCATCTGTTCTTGGAGTTTTTTTTCCTGCACTTGCAAGGATTGGAGCAGGTGTGCATTGGTCTGCTGCTGCTGTGCATTATCCTGTTGCTGCTGTGCATTAGCCTGAGCCAAATGCTTTAGTATGTCCTCCATGGCGTCGCCGGGTTTGGGCTGTAGTATAGCCGCTCGAATCCAGAACATGCGCAGCTGGGTCACCAGGGATGGATGCTACACCTCACCGGCTGTCATGCCCGCCGATTCTCCACCATATGTGAGGTAGCGTCGTCGGCTGCGCTGCAGAAGACACGGGATCCAGGCACCAAGGTTCACAGCACACGGTTTATTATCCAAAGAAAAAGTCCACAATAGTACATATGTGCCTTTCCGGCAGAGAACTCAGGGAGATGTGATCACTCCCTCACACCCGGCACACCTGCCCTCGTCCTGTTTCCTTTTAACCCTTCCTTAAGCCTGTAGGGAAACAGCATTAACTCTGGAGTGGAGTTACTTCCTATCATGGAGTGAGCACAACCGGGGCGAGACATACCGGCCGTCATAGATAACCCCAGTCACAGTCTCACAAAAGTTAAAGCTGCACACCAAATTCAGAGAAATATGAATAAGCATAACTGTTCTATAATACATAAAGACATGAAAAACACAATTAGCCATATGAAAAATTGGAAAAATTGAAAATGTGACATTGGATGACTGCTAAGGATTATTTGAAGAAAAAAAAAAAGATATTTAGCTAATGTATTGATCAATTCATTACTGCCCCATAACCACTTCACGGTAATCTCTTATTTATCAGGTCCCTAACCAAATGTTACTTCTATGTGCAGTTAAACCTTACCGTGAAGTGGTTATCGGGCAGTAATGACTTGATCAATACATTAGCTAAATATCTATTTTTTTTAAATAATCGTTAGCAGTCGTGCAATGTCACATTTTCAATTTTTCATATGGATAATTGTTTTTCATTTCTTTATGTATCATAGAGCAGTTATGCTTTTTCATATTTCTCTGAATTTGGTGTGCAGCTTTCACTTTATATCTATTGCACGGTATAACTTAAGATAATAAAAAGCACATGCATTTTATTGTAAAGAGTTTTCTTCCCAAAATGTCTACAATACATGGCTGTCATAGATTCAAATTGCTTTGGACCTTCATTATGAACATAGTCCAGTCTATGCTTCGGTGGACCTCATCCACTTGGTACCATGTTTCTCTCGCAGTCACCGACAGCCATGTTGAGTGATCATATTGGGGACAGTAATGATCGGCTGATCACTAGGACAGTAAGTTTTATAAACAATGTTATTCAATATAGACTTCTTATAAAAGTAAAGTGCTTCATCCATCAAAGAAGCAACAAGAATAAGATGTAGAGTACATAAGAATATTTTAAAATAAAGAAAATAAATGCAATTTACAACTATATATTTCTGAATATATTTAAACACTTATTAAAATAAGCCAAATTGTAAACATAATAAACAAAAAAATATTAATCCAAGGAAACATTTTATTAGGGGCATGCCTTTATTTCATGGGTACAATTACATAGGAGATAATATTTATTTTCATATCACATGTAGATCAAGAATAGACGTATCCAATCTGCTGCGCCAGGTCTTCATTCATGTCCTTGAAAAAAGAACAGAAAATCTGTTTAAACCAATAATACCCATAATATTCTTAAAGACAATAAAGAAAAAAAATCTAAGAAGACAAGCAATTTTAGGAAATTATGTTATCAACCCCTTCCAACTGTAGCTAATTGTCACTTTATTTGTTAATAACGCAGGAATTCTTCTGATTCTAGTGATTCTTACATCATTTTTTGTGACACATTGTACTTTAGAACAGTTATAAATCAGGGTTGCTAATAATTGCATTTAATTATTAAAATAGCAGAAATTTAATAGTTTAAAAAATATAAAATGTTAAAAATTTATATTTTTATGCCCTTAAAACATAGCCATTTCACAGAAAATTGTTAATAACTAACATTTACCATGTGTTTAGGTTAGGTTATGCTCTCATATTGCATTATAAATTATAGCTCTCAAAATATAGTAATGCAAAAACTTTTTTTTGTGCAAAAAAAAAGAATTTTTTACTGTGTGATAGTAGCCAAATAAAACAAAAACTATATAAATCTGCAATCACACAACACGAAGAGTAAAGCGATCTAATCAGTTATACCGTAAGGTGAATGGTGTAAAAAATAAATTAAATGAATTCTCCACATGCTGTTGATTTATTCATTCTGCCCTCCAAAAATCAGAGTAAGGTTTGGCTCATATTTATCCTATGCTCTATGCTGAGCACTTACACCAAGGTTTCTGTGTAAATCCCTGAAATACGTGATTCAGACTGAAATCCAGAAGGAACATTCCCTATAAAGAGGCGGAGGGAGTCACCTAAAGCGGACTTCACACGCTGCGACATTGCTAACGAGATGTCGTTGGGGTCACGGAATTTGTGACGCACATCCGGCCTCGTTAGCGATGTCGTTGCGTGTGAAACGCACGAACGACCGTTAACGATCAAAATTACTCACCTAATCGTTGATCGTTGACGTGTCGTTCTAATCCCAATTATCGTTGCTGTTGCAGGACGCAGGTTGTTCGTCGTTCCTGCGGCAGCACACATCGCTATGTGTGACACCGCAAGAACGAGAAACATCACCGTACCTGCGGCCACCAGCAATGAGGAAGGAAGGAAGTGGGCGGGATGTTCCACCCGCTCAACTCCGTCCCTCCGCTTCTATTGGACGGCTGCCGTGTGACGCCGCACGAACCGCCTCCTTAGAAAGGAGGCGGTTCGCTGGCCACAGCGACATCGCTAGGCAGGTAAGTCCATGTGACGGGTCCTAACGATGTTGTGCGCCACGGGCAGCGATTTGCCCATGACACACAACCAACGGGGGCGGGTGCTTTCACCAGCGACATCCCTAACGATGTCGCTGTGTGTAAAGCGCCCTTTAGACTCTCTCTGTCCTATTATCCGACCATGCCCATTGTGCATAAAAGTGCGGTTTACCACCTCTTTTGTGCACATCTTAAAAGCCAGACATCGCCTAACAGAAGTCACACAGAGTAGAGTAGCTCTGCTGCCTCTTTAGTGAATGGATCCATTGGGCCTTTCATCTGAAGCATGTATTTTGTAAATTTAGATGGAAACCCGAATGTAAGCACTCAGCATAGACCAAAACGATAAATGTGTACTGATCGAAAATATTCTGTACCCCAAAATGCCATCAATAAAAGCTTCTACTCAATCAATGAGAAACTAGTCCCCACTCAGGTTTGCCATACATATTACTGGTAGCACAAAGGCTCTGGAAGAGTGCTATGGCTCCTCACCCCCCCAAAAGAAATCCAGCATAATCTGAGCTCCCAAATCCTAGTAATCCTCCCTCTGAGCCCTACAGTGCACCTAAACCACATCTAGCATCCATTTGTTTTTCCAATTCTGTAGTGAAGAGAACATGCTAAATTTACAGGATGCAGGTCTTCTGAAGCTCAAGCTGGGCACAATGTATAGGCACTAAAATGACAGATTTTCATTTTCACTCTGCAACATCCATTGCCTCTTTATTTTTGGAAAACACTGGTGGTGTCACCTCTCGTCACAGCTGCCGATAATTTGGATGTTACTATGTGACCCTGCTGATGTGACCTGTGGTGACCTCATGAAGTCTCACACAGCACAGCGTGAGAGTCTACAGTGACTGATGTCTCAGCCTATGAAGTTTGTTCTATCAATGTTCTTCATAGGCTGGAACAGTGAGTCTGGGAATGTCGTGGGACCTCCATAGCGATTACGGCAGACCTGATTTGGGTTACGATGGTGAATGAGGGTGTCTCTTGCCATGATTTTGTTACTAATTCTCTCTTTTTATGTCTTTCAAGGTCGCTTTTCTAGAATATCGTGGAACCTCCATGTGGATTACGGCAGAACTTAAAGGCTTTTTATTTTTTATAATAAATTGGTGAATGAGGGCTGTTGCCAGAGGGTGTTTTTATAAATAATTTTTTTTTGTGTTTTTTTGTATTTATATCCACTGGGTTAGTAATGAGGGTGCCCGCTAGATGTCCACCTATTACTGTTACCAGGGCTTGATGCCAGCTGTTCATTCACAGCTGGCATCCAGCCCATATATTACCCTATTTTCCACCGCACTAGAGCAGTAGGATGAGTTAGAATTGGCGCATCTAATGAATGTGCCACTACTGGGGTGGCAGCAGGCAGTTATTTTAAGGCTGGGAAGGGATCAGTAACCATGGCTCTTCCCACCTTGAAAATAACAGACCTCAACTGTCACCTTCACCTTGGCTGTGACCCATGTTCTTTTTAAATTATTTCTTTAATTTTGGCTCTCATACAGATACACTGGGAGCTTGTGACGTAACTTGTGACTTTCGCTCAGTCAGAAATTATAGTCACAAGATGGTGATATCGGACTGGAGAAGCATTGGTAAAAGGTGAAGCCACCGGAAGGTGAGTATATCATGGGGTGCAGGGACATACATTTAAAGTGCCACTCCAGGGCTGAGAACAAAAACAAAATGCTGGAGTGGTGCTTTAATAAAGTTAGTTTTAGTCACCAAAAATGAAACAAAAACACATTGTTACATTTTTGCAGTATTTTTGCACTTCTTCGTTACTTTTTAAGGATGAAAAAATGCTGCAAAATTTTGAAATAATTGACATCCTGCAGATATAAAAAATGCAGCAGTTTTCCCAATTCAGTCAGGAATAAAAATGTGCATGAGATTCCTGAAATATCTTAGCTTTTGTTAAAACTGTAAAAAAAATCAGCTTTTAATTTGCATAAGTAACACAGCAAAAAAAAGACTTCAAAAATGCAACATGCGAACATAGCCTTACATCAGCATTATATTATATATTGACCTGAGTGTAGGATTAAATTCACCCAAGGAAATAATTTTTCTGGGATTGTTTGATATAAGATCCTTGAGAAACCTCTACCAGTTTGTTTTTTTTATTTGAGACAAACTGATAAAGCTCTGACCAAACTGTCATGGTAAAAACTGACACACTGACCAAACTCTGATCTAAAACACCGATGAAACTTGGACTGTTTCATGTATGAGAAAAAAAATTACTGACGTACCACGGAGCTCTTACATAGCTAATGAGACTAATAAAAGTCACATCAAGTCCAACCTACTGTCTTAGGCCATGTGCCCATGGAGAAAAGATCATGCAGAATTTTCTGCAGCAAAATCTGCAGTATCTCTCTGAAAATCGCACCAAAACTTTGGTGCGTTTTTGGTGCGGAATTTGATGCAGAATTTAGTGTGGATTTTGGTGTGGATTTTAACCATTGAACACTGTGGGAAAATATGCACCGCAGGTAAATCCTCAGGAATTATTGACATGCTGCAGATTTTTCCGCAGGGAAATCCGCACTATTTCCGCAGCGGAAAAAACGCAGCATGGGCACAAGACTTCCAAAATGCCATAGAAATGGCTGGGGACTTACAGTAGTCCGCTTACGAAATCCGCGGCAAATCTGTGAAAAAAACGCAGCAAATCCTGCAATAAATCCGCAGCATGGGCACAGGGCCTTATAGTATTATCCAGAAGAAGGCAAAAACTCAAGTAAGATTGATCAAGCAAGTCTGTAACGCTTGTCGCTGGAAATGGTAAAGTGGCAAGCTGAAGTGTACCCATTGGAGCACAGGGATCCCCCTGAGCTTCCTCTTTAGTGGGAGGGGTTCGACTAAGCGCCCACCGCGAGGCAGATACCAGGTACCACTCCTGGGGCAGTGACCGGGACTGTGGCAGCTGACCCCCATGGCAGGGACGGACCATGGAAGAGACAGGCTGAGTCTCTAGTGTAGACAGGGACTACCTGGATAGCAGAGGCAGACAGCACAGCCAGGATGGACTGGCAGAGCCAATAGCAAGGACTGGAATCACCAGGGTAGCTGAGACAGATGGCATGGCCGGAGTTGACGGACACAGTCACTAGTGCCAACAGGGCAGGACGGACAGGTAGCAGGTAACAACAGCACAGAATGGACAGGAACCTGGTACAATCAGGGCAGGACGGACTCAACCAGGTGCAAACAGGGCAGCACAAACTGGAACCAGGTACTAAGAGGGTAGCATTATCTGAAACCAGGTATCCACAGGACAGGACGGACTGGAACCAGGTGCCACCAGGGCAGGATGGACTGGAACCAGGTACAAGCAGGACAGGATGGACAAGGGGATCCCAAAACTAGATGGCTAGGGAATAAATTCACTAGCTACCTGAAAATGTTAATCAGGTACCTCCCATAGTGGGAGACTGCCTTAAGTACCCAGTGCCTCTCAGTGATAGGCTGAGAGGCACTTTCAGAAAATGGTCCTTTAAGAGAAGGGCAGCCGTGTGCACGCACGTCCTAGGAGCACTCCGGGAGGACCTGTGCCACATGTGTGTCGCCCAGGGATAGGGGTACTCAGATCCGGGCCAAGGGTCACTTCAGTAAGTTTCACGGTGGCGTGACCCGGTCTGTGATCCCAGGCTCCACAGTAAAAAGGGGTTATTGAAAAAGGGCATTGTCCGTGATGCCACCCACGGGTTGTGGTGATGGTGGGCACCACCGCTGCTGGTGACGGGGGATCCCGGGTGCGATGGCGGGGAGCAGCTTAAGGTGTTGACCCCTCCGTGGGTAGGGGCAGTGTGTCCCGGGGCCCGATGGGGGATAAGCAGGGAGCAGGGCGCAGTGCTGCGGTGCCTGAGGGCACGGGCGTACTCATAAGTATTTCACACAGAGTCACTGGTAAACTAGGAATTGCCGATGTCAGCAGCCTTCAGTATGGATGGTGTTTGGATCCCACTCACGGTGCAGCAGACCCCTGTTCTTGCCCTGCAGCCAGATGTTTCTTTCTCCTCTCTTGTTCTCCACTCTCTCTCCTTAGTCGGGAACGGGAAGCCCACTCCCCTGCCGTGATCCGGGTCTTCCCTGGGTACCGGCGGGCCACCACCCTGCCCCGGCTACCTCGGGCCCCTTCCTCACACTTCCCTTCCTTACGGCAGCCAGGAGCTATCCTCCCCTGGTCTGCTCTCTTCACACTCCAACTCTTTCTGCTCTCGCCCCTCCCCTGCTGCTCAGTTTAGCTCTTACACTTGGGGGGGGTGTCTGTCCTGCTGCACTGGTGTGGGATCAGGTTACCAATGAGGAGAATGACCTGCACTTTGCTGGATTTCTGCAGGTCTGTGACACCCTGGTTTTGCCAGGGCGTCACACATGCACAGGCCCCGGGAGGGGGGAGCAAGAAGCACCAACATAGAGGAATGCAGGGACACAGGGTAGCATGATGAGAGCGGGCGTCGCTGCGGTGAGTAAGCGGGCATCCCTGTGGGGAGGGAAGTGAGGGATGCAGGTATGCCAGCGCTACACAGCACATATTTAGGTAAAAATAACCTGATGATGACTCCAAATGGGGAAATTAAATTAGATCCTTGGATTAACTCTTCATTTCCATCGTACTAATGCCGTGTGATATTTGTTCTTTTAAGAAAGTCAACCAAACCACTCCTAAGCTTGTTCAAAGTCTTGTTCTTAGCAGAACTAAATTTATGTGACATGATAGATGAAGCACAAGGTATACAGGAGTGATTTAACTGAACAAGATACAGGTGGCGGATGGAAATTCATTTATTTTTAGACAAACATTCGTCCCTTTTTATAGCTTGAATTCAAATTGAAAGCTTGTCAAGGTTGTGTGATGTAAATCACTACTAGATAAATAGCCCAACATAAACTACTTCAGTGAAGCCAATGTGAATCTGTAAAAGTTTTTAAAAAAAGCAAATCTGTTAACTATTTTGATATTTGTATCTTTTTCCAAATTCAGTCATTTTTGGATATTTATACCTAAGGGGTACTTTGCACGTTGCGACATCGCTACTGCGATATCGTCGGGGTCAAATCGAAAGTGATGCACATCCGGTGCCAGTAACGACATCGCAACGTGTAAAGCCTGATGCACCGATAAAGGATCGCAAAAGCGCCGTAAATCGGTGATCTGTGCAGTGTCGGACATTTCCATAATGTCGCACCAATAGGAGATATGATGTTCCTCATTCCTGTAGCAGCACATATCGCTGTGTGTGAAGCCGCAGGAGCGAGGAACATCTCCTACCTGCGTCCACCGGCTATGCGGAAGGAAGGAGGTGGGCGGGATGTTTACGTCCCGCTCATCTCCGCCCCTCCGCTTCTATTGGCCGCCTGCCGTGTGACGTCGCTGTGACGCCGCACGACCCGCCCCCTTAGGAAGGAGGCGGGTCACCAGCCAGAACGACGTCGCAGGGCAGGTAAGTGCGTGTGAAGCTTCCGTAGCGATAATGTTCGCTATGGCAGCTTTCACAAGATATCGCATGTGCGACGGAGGCGGGTACTATCGCGCTCGACATCGCTATCATTGGCTAGCGATGTTGCAGCGTGCAAAGTACCCCTAAGCTCTTAAAGTTGTTAAATTATGTCTCAACATTGTCTTATCAACTCAATGATTTAGTTGCATCACAAACAGTAATGATGACCCCTTGACACTGACCCTAAGCTACCCTGAGCTCCCTGATGTCCCTAGATGAGTTCTTTCACCCCTGACTTACTCTAACATGACCGTGACTAGTGAGAAGGGCAGCAGGAGCTCTAGTCCTGCTTTATGTTATAGATTCAAAAGGTGTTAAGCACTATCCGCACCTCTCTTTCCATGGATCACACCGCCACACTGATACCAAGGTATAGCAGGCTATCACTGGCAATTATCCAGGCTAAGAGATAAGTACTTATAGTTACATAGTTACATAGTTACTAAGGTTGAAAAAAGACCTAGGTCCATCCAGTTCAACCTTCCTCCACCAGTTCTACATTTGGTCACAAAGTCATTTATAACCAACAATGTTTTGTGTACTGAGGAAATCATCCAGCCCTTTTTTGAAAGCTGTTATAGTATCTGCCATTACTACCTCTTGTGGTCGGCATTCCACAGTCTGACTGATCTAACTGTAAAGAACCCTTTCCTATTTAGGTGTTGGAATCGCTTTTCTTCCACTCGCAGTGAGTGCCCCCTGGTCCTTAGTATTGTCTTCAGAAGAAATAAGTCATGTGCCAGTCCTTTATATTGACCACGCATGTATTTACACATATAAATGAGATCTCCTCTGAGACGTCTTTTTTCTAAGCTAAAAATATCTAACTTTTTCAACCTGTCATCATATGGGAGGCCTTCCATTCCTTGTAATAGTCTAGTTGCCCGCATTTGAACTGACTCTAACTTCTGAATGTCCTTTTTAAAATGTGGAGCCCAAAACTGAATCCCATATTCCAGATGTGGCCTTACAAGTGATTTATAGAGGGGTAACAATACATTGGGATCACGGGATCTAATCTCTCTTTTTATACACCCTAGAATCTTGTTTGCTTTTGCAGCTGCTGCTTGACATTGAGTGCTGCTGCTCAGCTTATTTGTAATGAGAATACCCAAGTCCTTCTCCTATTCTGTAGTCCCAAGTTTACTTCCATTTAATGTATACGCAGTTATAGGATTACTCCGTCCTAGGTGCATTACTTTACATTTATCAACATTAAATCTCATTTGCCAAGTATCTGCCAATTCTGACATCTTATCCAGATCTTTTTGTAATATTATACTATCAAGGTCAGTTTTTAATATCCTACATAGTTTGGTGTCATCAGCAAAGACTGACACTGTACTATCAATCCCATCCACAAGGTCATTAATAAAGAGATTAAAAAGAATCGGTCCTAGCACAGATCCCTGCGGCACCCCACTGCTGACTATAGCCCATGTAGAGAATATACCATTTATGACGTCTCTTTGTTTCCTATCTTTTAGCCAATTCCTTACCCAGTTGCATATAGTTTCCCATAGTCCTTGCTTCTGGAGCTTTAGTATAAGGCTATTATGTGGTACAGTATCAAATGCCTTTGTAAAGTCCAAATAAATCACATCAGCTGCATTACCAATATCCAGGTTTGCACTTACCCCCTCATAGAACCCCAACAGGTTGGTTAGACACGACTTATCTTTCATGAATCCATGCTGTCTGTCAGTTATTATATTATTTTCTGCAACATATTTTTGCATGTCATCCCTTAAAATGCCCTCAAAAACTTTGCATACTACTGATGTCAGGCTTACTGGACGGTAGTTGCCTGGATCTACCCTCTTACCTTTCTTAAATATCGGTACCACATCAGCAATCCTCCAATCCTGAGGCACCAACCCTGTTATACCACAGGGGAGTGCATAAACCAGAATAGCTGATATAACAATGATTTTAACCCTTGCAGCACTAGTACAAGGGAAATATGCTCGGCTGACAACAAAGCAAAGCAACTCCAACCAGTACCGGTGTGCGTGTAGCTATGCGTTGCGACCATCTGACACCAGCAATAGAAGGGGCCCCTTTCTGTCATGGTAGCCCTGTGACAGAACCCCCCTCCTTAGAGGAGACTCTGGACCCTCACGACCTGGTTTATCTGGGTGTAAAACATGAAAAGACTGGACCAGCCCAATCGCATGAACATTAGATAATGGAACCCACATATTCTCCTCTGCATCGTAACCCATCCAATGCACCAAGTGTTGAAGTGATCGGCATACAAAGCAGAATCAATAATCTTGCCCACCTGAAACGCAAGATTCCCATCAACAACAACTGGAGGAAGAGGCAACGGTATTGGTTCTGAAGAAGAAATATATCTTTTGAGGAGTGATCGGTGAAACAGATTATGGATTTTAAGAGTAGGTGGCAAAGCAAGGCAAAATGCTACTGGGTTTCATTACGGCGACTATCTTGATGGGACCGATTGACCTTGGTCCCAATTTCAAAGAAGGAACTTTTGATTTAATGTTTTTAGTTGACAACTACATCAAACCACTAACACTCAAGTCCAACCACAGACCAACCACACTCTTACGATCAGCCATACATTTATATTTGGAACCCATTGCATTAAAATTATTCAGAACCCCCCGCCGCACAGAGTTTATGCAAAAGGAAAACTGCTCTTGCCCAGGAACACTTGAAGAAGGATCTCCATTAAAAGTACGAAGAACAAGGACTTGCCTGTGGATTCCTGACATTGGTTATTTACCACAACCTCTGCTAAAGGTAAATAAGAAACCCAATCCTCCTGATGTTCAAAAACAAAACACCTCACATATGTCTCAAGATTTTGAGTTACTTGTTCAGTCTGCTTACGAGACTGCGGGTGCAAAGCGAAAAATGAGAGATTAATTCCTAAATGAGTACAAAATGCATTCCAAATCTTTGATATAAATTGGATCCCACGACTCAAAACAATATCAGAGGGGAGCCAATGAAGTTTCACAATCTCATTAATGAAAACTAAGGCCAAAGTTTTAGCGCCTAGAAGTGCAGGTAACATTTTACCTGTAGAAAAGGGGAGATAAGTGAGAAAATTCACAGGTGAGTCCATAGTCTACAAGGAACGGGCAAAAGTTACTGATCCCCAGATGGACCAGTATGGATTTTTTTTAGAATGCTCACATGTAGTACAAGATAATACATAATCACAGAATTCTGATACAACCTTGACCACCAAAAACAAGAGACTGGATTCATAGTAGTTTTACTACCTGGATGACCTGAAAGAACTGAATCATGATGTTCACTTAATTGTATAAGTCAGAGGTTCAAAGGAACAAAACAGTTTTCCTGGGGGACAAGCGGCAGTGACATCGCACTGGGTCTCCCCGACCTCCCTCTTCAGGTCCGAACATATTGCAGAAATTGCGATTCCTTTCTACAAAATGGGGACAGGCTTAACACCCTTGGGAACGGTGTGTCACAAAAAAGTTGAATCTGGTAAAAAACCGAGCCCACCTTGCCTGTCTAAGAGTCACTTAGCAAATTCCAAATATGATATATTTTTATTATCCATGCAAACCATAACCAAATGTACTGCCCCTCCAAAAAAAAATTCCTTTCCTCAATAGCCAAATTTATAGTCCAAAGTTCCCTATTGCTGATATCAGTTCTTTTCGGTGGTAAAAGTTTTTTTTAGAGACAAAAGTACATAGATGCCATTCATTTGGGGATGACCCCTGTGATAATACAGCCTGTTATGATCCGGAACCATGGAAGACCACCACAATCATTGGCAAAAGGTGACAAGAGCATTGGCAACTAATCTGGCCGCCATCCCCTTACTAACCATCACAACTAGAAGTAGCCGAGGGGTGAACTAACATCCTGAGCACCGCGAACCCAGCCGGAGAACTAACTATCCTAAAGGTAGGAAAGATGAATAACTCTCTGCCTCAGAAAAAAGACAAGAATAACTAGCCCCCCACATTCAAAGACTGCGGTGATATAGGAAAAACACAATTCCCAGGTAGATGACAGGATTAGCAAAAGGTAAGGCCTCTGCTGACTAAAATAGGAAAGGACAGGAAAGGGACTGATGGTGGCCAGAGAAAAACCCTGCAAAATACCAAATTCCTGATAGTACAAAAAGGCCCTCAGATCGCACGATCTGAACTCCGTCCTATACCAGGTGCCCTTGTCATACCAATGAACAGAAAACAAGAATCATAACAAAGTCAACAAGCCACAAACAAATGGACCCAAAGGAGATATACTCCACACAGAACTGCAGGGAGTTCCCCAACAAGCCACTGAGGGGAAAAAAATCCCTGCAAGCGAATAAACTGAAAATAACCACAGAAAATGACAAACCCAGATAAACAAAAGAACCAGACAATAAATAAAGAGCAAGCACTTATCTGGGGAAGATGTGGTGTAGAGCAGGTTTAAGCAGGCTGGAGATACAAAGAACAACTGATATCCGGCAATCAGACCAGGATTTAAATAAGCAGAGAGTTAGCAAGGGAAACACCCACTGCACAACACACTTGGTCCAAGTCCAAACCATTCCTGGTCACCAGAGGGAGCCTCCCAGCAGCCAAAACATAACTAACATTCACAACAGCAAACCCCCCACATTCAAAGACTGCGGTGATATAGGAAAACACAATACACAGATAGATGATAGGATTAGTAAAAGGTGAGGCCCCCCACTGACTAAAATAGGAAAGGACAGGAAAGGGGCTGATGGTGGCCAGAGAAAAACCCTGCAAAATTCAAAATTCCTGATAGAACAAAAAGGCCCTCAGATTGCACGATCTGCACTCCGTCCTATACCAGGCTCTCTTGTCATACCAATGAACAGAAAACAAGAATCATTACAAATTCAAAAAGCCACAAACACATGGACTTATTGGAGCAATACTCCAAACATAACTGCAGGGAGTTTCCCAGCTAACCAACTGAGAGGAAAATCCCTGCATGCAAATAAACTGAAAACAACCACAGTAAATGACAAACTCAGATAAGAGTAAAAGAACCAAACAACAAATAAAGAGCAAAGCACTTATCTGGGGTAGATGTGGTGTGGAGCAGAATGAAGCAGGCTGGTGACCAAAGAACAACTGACATCCAGCATAGCCTGCAATCAGACCAGGATTTAAATAAGCAGAAATTTAGCAATGGAAACGCTCATTGCTCAACACACCTGGTCTATGTCCAAACCATTCCTGGCCACAAGAGGGAGCCTCCCAGCAGCCAAAGCATAACTGACATTCACAACAGTACCCCCCCTTGAGGAGAGGTCACCGAACCCTCACCAACGCCACCGGGTCGCTCGGGATGAGCATGATGGATGGCGCAAACCAACCTGTCCGCATGAATATCAGAAGCCACAACCTAAGAGTTATCCTCCTGCCAATAACCCTTCCATTTCACAAGGTACTGAAGCTGACGCCTACTGCGACGGGAATCCAGAATTTTTTCATCCTCATATTCCAGATCCCCTTGCACCAAAACAGGGTCAGGAGGCGCTGCTGCAGGAACTGTTGGCTCCACATGTTTCTTCAACAAGGACTTATGGAAAACATTGTGAATCTTGAATGACACAGGCAGAGTCAAACGGAAAGACACAGGGTTGATAATCTCCGAAATCTTATAAGGTCCAATAAATCTGGGCTTAAATTTAGGAGATGGAACTCTCATAGGAATATTTTTAGAGGACAACCACACCATGTCCCCCACTTTAAACCGGGGACCAACAGTCCGACGCCGGTTGGCAAACTTTTGGGCAGTTTCTTGGGACTGAAACAATTTATCCACTACCTACCCCCAAATCTGCTGTATTCTGTTTACCACCGAATCCACCCCTGGACAATCAGATGCCTCAAGCTGCCCCGAGAGGAACCTGGGGTGATATCCAAAATTGCAGAAAAAGGGGGATACCAATGTGGTAGAGCTAGCTCTATTGTTAAGGGCAAATTCAGCCAAAAGCAAAAACAAAACCCAGTCATCCTGATCCGCAGAAACAAAACACCGTAAATAGGTCTCCAGGGTCTGGTTAGCCCTTTCAGTCTGACCGTTGGTCTGAGGATGAAACGCCGAGGAGAAAGACAGCTGAACACCCAATTTGGAGCAAAAAATCCTCCAAAACCTGGACACAAACTGCACCCCTCTGTCAGAAACAATGTTTTCGGGAATACCATGCAAACGAACAACATGTTGGAAAAACAAAGGCACCAACTCTGATGAAGATGGCAACTTAGATAAGGGAACCAAGTGGACCATCTTGGAGAATCTATCACAGATCACCCAAATCACAGTCATTTTCTGAGAGACGGGAAGCTCTGAAATAAAATCCATAGAGATGTGCGTCCATGGTTTCTTAGGTACCGGCAAAGGCAATAATAGCACACTAGAACGTGAACAACAGGGCTTAGACCTAGAACAAACTCCACACGACTGCACAAAACGACGGACATCCCGGGACAGGGAAGGCCACCAAAAAGAGCGTCTCACAAGATCCCGAATACCAAAAATGCCAGGATGACCCACCAAAACAGAGCAATGAACCTCAGAGACAACTCGGTCTCTCCATTGGTCCAGGACAAACAGTTTCCCTGTAGGACATCTCTCAGGTTTATCCCCCTGAAATTCCGCCAGTGCCAACCACAGATCAGGCGAAATGGCCGAGAAAACTACACCATCATTCAGGATAGTAGACAGCTCGACAACCTCCAAAGAGTCAGCACAGAAACTCCTGGAAAGGGCATCGGCCTTAACATTCTTGGTGCCCGGCAAAAAAGAGACGACAAAATTAAACCGGGTAAAAAACAAAGCCCACCTGGCCTGCCGAGGATTCAACCTCTTGACCGATTCCAGATAGGTAAGATTCTTGTGGTCCGTAAGCACCACAACTTGATGTCGATTCCCCTCCAACCAATGCCTCCACTCTTCAAATGCCCACTTCATAGCCAATAATTCCCGGTTCCCCACATCATAATTCCGTTCAGAAGGAGCAAACTTCTGAGAGAAAAAGTCACAGGGCTTAAGTTTACCCGAAGTAGCGTCTCGTTGAGACAGAACAGCTCCAGCTCCGATCTCTGAGGCATCGATCTCAACTTAAAATGGGCGAGACACATCAGGTTGCTGCAGGACTGGGGCAGAAGTAAATCGCCTTTTAAGCTCCTGGAAGGCCACAATCGCCTCTGGGGTCCAATGCTCAGCATCAGCTCCCTTCTTGGTCAAATCTGTCAGAGGTTTGACAATGGCAGAAAAATTGGCTATAAATTTACGGTAAAAATTAGCAAACCCCAAAAACTGCTGCAGGGATTTCAGAGAAGTCGGTTGCACCCAGTCGTAAATAGCCTGAACCTTAACCGGGTCCATTTCGATAGCGGAGGGAGACAAGATGAAGCCCAAAAAGGAAATCCTTTGCACCCCAAAGAGGCACTTTGACCCCTTAACGTACAGTGCATGATGCTTAAGTATCTGAAAAACAGCCCGTAAGAGTCGGAATCATCAGAAAAAATCAAGATGTCATCCAAATACACAATCAAAAATTTACCAATAAGGTCCTGAAAAATATCATTCATGAAGGCCTGGAAGACGGAGGGTGCATTAGTTAGCCCAAAAAGCATCACTAGGTACTCAAAATGCCCCTCAGGAGTATTAAAAGCCGTCTTCCATTCATCACCCTCCTTAATACGGATGAGATTATACGCACCCTTGAGATCCAGTTTCGTAAACCATTTGGCGCTCTTCTCTCTAGAGAAAAGATCAGACATCAGAGGCAAAGGGTACTGATATTAGACCGTAATTTCATTAAGAAGACGGTAATCAATACAAGGCCTCAACGACCCATCTTTCTTAGCAAAAAAGAAAAAGCCAGCACCCAAAGGAGAAGATGAGGGCCGAATGTGCCCCTTCTCCAATGATTCCCTGACGTATGACCGCATGGCATCATGTTCGGGCACAGACAAGTTGAAAATCCACCCCTTGGGAAATTTACAACCCGGCACCAGCTCAATGGGTCAGTCACAGTCCCGGTGTGGGGGCAGAGAATCAGATTCCTGGTCATTAAATACATCACGGAAATCAGACAGGAAGGTCGGAACATCAACTGCCTGAGCAGACGTGGACGACACGGAAAGGTCCTGATGCAAACCTTGACAACCCCAACTAGCTAACGACAAGGATCTCCAGTCAAGAACTGGATTATGGGTCTGCAACCACGGAAATCCCAATACCAAGGTATCCTGTATATTATGCAATACTAAAAATGTACAAGTTTCCTGATGCGCTGGTACAACTCTCAGAGGCACCTGGGTCCAAAATTGGAGTTTATTTTCAGCCAAAGGGGTAGCATCAATGCCCCTTAACACTAGAACTACTGGACTCGTGACACCTATATAGAAATACATGGTGCAAAGTAGTCAAAATTACTACCTCAGTAGTTCTAGTGTTAAAGGAATAGGAGTTTGCAAAGGAACCATGGGGAAACCACAATCCCTAGCAAACCCAAAATCCATCAAATTGAGCGCTGCCCCTGAATCCACAAAGGCAAATGCAGAAAAGGAAAACAATGAGCAAATCAATGTGACAGACAAAAGAAACT
Organism: Anomaloglossus baeobatrachus; assembly: GCF_048569485.1. NCBI lineage: Eukaryota > Metazoa > Chordata > Amphibia > Anura > Aromobatidae > Anomaloglossus > Anomaloglossus baeobatrachus. The sequence continues at coordinate 159,330,391 of NC_134362.1, forward strand.
TTGGTTGCAAAGAACCCACAGTAACAGAAGTAGCCACTCTCCTTTCATGTTTAGGGCAGACAGAGATGTTATGAGAAGCGTCACCACAATAGAAGCACAGTCTGTTCTTCCATCTGAACCCCTGCCGGCTAGCATTAGAAAGGACCCTATCACACTCCATAGACTCCAAAGGCTGTTCCACAGGCACAAAACCAGCAGGTATCTTCCTGCGCTCACATAACCGCCTATCAATCTGAATGGCCAAGGTCATAGAGGCATCAAGACCAGAAGGGACGGGAAATCCTACCATTACATCCTTCACAGTATCAGCAATACCCTTCCGAAAAAGAGCCGCAAGCGCATCATCATTCCATTTGGTAAGGATCGCCCACTTTCGAAATTTCTGACAAAACGTTTCTGCAGAATCCAAACCCTGAGTTAAGGACAACAAGACCTTTTTTGCTTGGTCCACAATATTGGGTTCGTCATATAATAAACCCAAGGCCTGAAAAAAGGAGTCCACATCACTGAGAATCGGATCATCAGACGCTAAAGAGAAGGCCCAGTCCTGAGGGTCACCACGCAGAAGGGAGATGACAATCTTAACCTGCTGTACGGGATTCCCTGAGGACTTAGGGCGCAGGTCAAAAAATAATTTACAATTATTTTTGAAGCTCAAAAATCTCGACCTATCTCCCGAAAAAATTCAGGAACAGGAATCTTAGGCTCTGCAAGGGGAGTCTGTGCAAGATAAGACTCTATACCTTAGCATCAAGATGAACAACACGCTCACCCAATCCATCCATGCTAGAAAAAATAAATCTTCCACAGAACCCAAAGAAGAAGAGGAAAAAACACCAAAAAAAAAAAAAATTCAGCACTTTTTTTTTTTTTCCTTCTTAAGAGTACCCTTTAAATTTGTTGGCCGGATGTACTGTTATGATCCGGAACCATGGAAGACCAACACAAATCATTGGTAAAAGGTGACAAGAGCATTGGCAACTAATCTGGCCGCCATCCCCTTACTAACCATCAACACTAGAAGTAGCCGAGGGGTGAACTAACATCCTATGCACCGCGAACCTAGACGGAGAACTAGCTATCCTAAAGGAAGGAAAGATGAATAACTCTGCCTCAGAAAATAGACAAAGAATAGCAAACCCCCCACATTCAAAGACTGCGGTGATATAGGAAAACACAATACATAGATAGATGATAGGATTAGCAAAAGGTGAGGCCACCCACTGACTAAAATAGGAAAGGACAGGAAAGGGGCTGATGGAGGCCTGAGAAAATTCCAAATTCCTGATAGAACAAAAAGGTCCTCAGATTGCACAATCTGCACTCCGTCCTATACCAGGCGCTCTTGTCATACCAATGAACAGAAAACAAGAATCATTACAAATTCAAAAAGCCACAAACACATGGACTTATAGGAGCAATACTCCAAACATAACTGCAGGGAGTTTCCCAGCTAAGCAACTGAGAGGAAAATCCCTGCATGCAAAAAAACTGAAAACAACCACAGCAAATGACAAACTCAGATAAGAGTAAAAGAACCAAACAACAAATAAAGAGCAAAGCACTTATCTGGGGTAGATGTGGTGTGGAGCAGAATAAAGCAGGCTGGTGAACAAAGAACAACTGACATCCGGCATAGCCTGCAATCAGACCAGGATTTAAATAAGCAGAGAGTTAGCAATGGAAACGCTCATTGCTCAACACACCTGGTCTATGTCCAAACCATTCCTGGCCACAAGAGGGAGCCTCCCAGGAGCCAAAGCATAACTGACATTCACAACAACAGCCCCTACACCCACCTCAGATGCATCCAACTCTACAATAAATGGTTGGGAAAAACAGGGCTTTATGAGGAACAAAACTGAAGCAAAGCTTTTATTTAAAGAAGCAAACACCACATGGGCCTTGTCAGGCCATTTAAAAAATCTGTCCCTTTTCTTTTCACATCCGATAATGGTTTAGCTGCTACTGAAAAACTTCTTTGAATAACCTACGGTAATACTTGGCCAAAGCAAGAAACCACTGTAAAGGTTTAAAATTTTAGTGAGATTCTAGTCTAGGACTGCTCTGACTTTCGCACGATGCATTTGAAAACCGGTGGATGATAATAAATACCCTCCTGAATGGTGAACACACATTTTTCTGCCTTGAAAAGAGTTTTGTCTCCCTCAGCGCCTGTAAAACTTGCCTCACAGGTAACTAGTGTGACTCTAGGCCAGGGGAATAAATTAAAATGTCATCCAGACTGCTACGAATCTACCCACTAGATGTCGTAAATGTTATTAACAAAATCCTGAAAACGGCAGGAGAATTGGACAAACCAAAAAGTATAACAAGGTTTTCATAATGCCTCTTTGGGGTTTCACGGCTGACCTCCACTCATCCCGTTCCCTAATACAGATAACATTGTAGCCCCCCCCCCAAGATCCAGTTTGCAAATAATTTGGCCCGATAATCAGGTTAAAAAGATCCGGAATGAGGGGGAGAGGGGTAAGGATCCCGAACAATGATCTGATTTAGTTAACGGAAATCCAAATAGGGGTGCAACCCCCATTTTTTTGTTAACAAAGAAAAACCATAGTACAATTGGAGATGAGGAGGGTCTGCTTTTGCCTCTAGCAAGGCTCTCTGAAATGTCATTCTTCATGGCTTGCCTATCAGGACTAGAAATGCAGAAATGTTATATAACTTACTTTTAACACACCATAGTCTGAATTAGCTAGTCAGACCAATGAAGCTCAAGAAATCAAAATAATTTAAAATTATTCACATCCCACTACCCCAACATACGTTTCACGCCCTCAAAGATGAAGTGAAATGTACGTTGGGTTAGTGGGACGTGGATACAGCTGCCAGTAGTAAGTACCACTTTTGTCTATGTGACTCATTTGTATATGGTCCTGGGTGACCGGGTAATCTAGCTACATGCATGGAGTAGAATTAGACATGCTCAGTATACTCTCTGGATGATTTATATTAACCAGTGCTATTGCACAGCACAGAGCACTTTATTTTCATCGACTTATTTATGTATAAATTGTGATGATACACTGTTATTTATTTATTACATACTTATGTAAATTGAGATATTATATGATGTATTTCACTTTGCATCAGCACCACTGGTTTTATAAGTACATATTTTCTGGCTTGCTATTTTTCCATGTGGCTGGTTATTATGTTGTGAAACTTTTTCTTAGATTTTTTATCATACTGAATTTTGAATAAAAATAAATATTTTAAATTATTTAAGATTTCTTAAGCTTCATTGGTTTGAATACCTCATTCAGACTATGGTGTGACTTGTAGCTATTTGAAGTTTCACCACTATAGTGGGGAAACAGAAACATATTGTCTAGGCATTTTTGTGATTAATAACTTACTTTTAGGCAACTTGACCCCTGGAATTAGATTGGTTGTGCAAACATAAGGGCAGTAAGGCGGCAGCTCCTGATACCCTTGCTTGGAAAAAACATCCCCAAAGTCTGACAAAAACTCACGCAAAGACCTGTTAGAATCATAGCTATACAGGTGTTCATACAGTTATTTAGACAGTAATTGCTCCACCTCACTCCCTCCCATGACTGCCAGTCTACTACAGGATTGTGTAAGGTAAACCAGGGAATATCTAGAACCACTGGGGAGGGTAGCCCCCTCAAGCACATAACAGTTGATAGATTCAGTGTGCACACCCCCAACTTGGAGACCTAAATCCTGAATGACCTGAGTGAAATGCTCTTTATTCAGAGGTGCCAAATCTATAGCTATTATGTGAAAAAGCAATCGGAATGAGCTGGGTAAAGGTCAGAGATTGTCGCATCTAATGGAAGTGACAACTCTGGGTAGCTGCAGGCTGCTATTTTTAGGATAAAGGGGGCCCAATAACCATAGGCCTCCCAAGCTGTCAACTTTATCATGTCTGGGTATCAACATTGGGGGGACCTAACGGCTGCTTTTTTTTAAAATATGTATTTAAATAATTAAAAAAAAAGCCACATGAGGTCTCTTGTATCTTGATGCACAGCCAAAATAAGCACATGGCTGGGGGCTGCAGTCTGTAGCTATATGCTCTATCTTTGTTGTGCTCATAATATGGGTGGCCCCTACTCCAATTTTTTTTTTTAATTTATTTATTTATTTTTGCACCAATATAGACACGCAGATAGTGTGTGTGTGATTCCAAGTAGTCAGGCACGCTGTCACACAGGGTGGGGGCAAGATCTGATTGCAACCAATCACAGATGCCGGAACTGCCGGTGGGTTGGGGAAGCAGTGCCTATGCATGAGGTTAATGAGCAGCCCTGGAAGTAGTAGGAGTGGCCTCAGAAGTAGTATTACAGCTGCGCGGGAAACTGGTAAGTATAACATGCCTACTTATCCCTATTTTCTTTCTTTTTCTCTTATTTTTTTAATTACCCAAGTTGCCAAATCCGGATAGGTACCCGGAGTTCCCTGAGTGCCTGGGATCGAAGCATACGTACTTGTGAATCTGCGCAGATCCGGAATTTAACAGTCCGGGTCTGCCCCTCACTAGTTATAGCCACAATTTCCATCACTATCAGAATGACAAAAGGTTCCAAGCAAAGGGGGAAACCATTGGACTTCTGTTAAAGGGCTTATCTGGCTATAAGGTGCAAGTCTGCAGTCACTTTGACTGAAGACTTGTGAATCCCCACATTGTGTGCACTGCATGTGTGGCGCCCCTGAGGCTCAGTCGCCACAGGGTACTGCATCTCTCTTAAGATGTAGTACTCATCCTGGGTAAGGAGAGATTAATCGCTGGTGTATCTCACATTCACACAACAAACACAACAGGGGAAGAAGCACTAGGGTAGGCTGGGGGGTGGCCATCATGAAGCATGGGTCTTCCCGATCACTAGGACAACCACCTGGGAGGGCGGCACCTCTTGGGTAATAGGGAAGGAGCATCTAGACACAGTCAGTTAGCCCCAGGCACAGCATCTAGACACAGTCAGTTAGCCCTGAGCACAGCTTGGGGTGAAACACACTCTTGGGACCTCGGTCCAGTCTTTTTTTACCTCACACTTCTAGGAGTGCCAAAGGACCCACGGCTTAGAGCAGGTAGCTTAGCCCTTGGTTTTCCACAGCTACATGGGATTCCCGGGTCTGCGGAGAATGCAGGAAACACCCGCAGCCCGTTCCACATTTCACACACAAGGATTGGAGGGACCCAGATCAGAAAGGACTCACAGTGGGAGCACTGGTGGTGACCTCAAATTGCTCGGTATCAGCTGGGCCCATCACAGCGGTGGCCAGTACTTCAGCAGCCGAGTTACCTAAAAACTGTGAGTAAAACACCTGGAACCCGCAGAGACTGTGTCCGCCTGTTCTTGCCGGCGGCGGCGCTCCGCACTTCGGTGCTCGCCATTACTACTCCCCTCATCATACTCCCCGGGGCCGGCTCCACCTGTGGAGAGCAGAACCATCTCGGCTGCTACTACCATGTTCCCCAGAGGACAGCGACAGTAGCGGCGGCTAATTCCCTGGCCGCATACCACAGGTGGCAACACGAAATCAAACCTCCATTACAAACCATCCCCTCCTTTATTGTACACCTCAGGGCCACGAAACCGGGCACAAGGGCCACCCCGTGTCATCCCCAGATCTGACATCACCGGCCCGGTGACAAGTAACTTAACTCCTTTCCCTGTGGGTACTACACATGCTGTTAGGATTTTCTAGTGCTAGGGCCAGGAGTGGCGTGATTGAGACTGCATATACTGTATGTGATTTGCATACATGCGATCAACTGCTGAGTAGAGATGAGCGATGCTCGATTAGAACCGTTCGCCAATTTCAAATTCGAGTGATTTGGGGCGGTGTTCGAGTCGTTCGACGAACTCGAACGATTTGATTCAAGTTCAGCCGTTCGAGTTACTGTTTGACAGCGGTTCGATCACCAAAAGTGTAGCTAGTTACCAGCTGGCTTTTCACTGTAATACTGTCAGTCACTGTTAATAATGATATCAAAATTCAGCGTATAGTGTGCCGGGGGGATGGGATTTAGATCAGTGCTGCTGAGTGCTGAAAGAATGGTGATCACCATTTTTTTTTTTCCTAACCGCGCATACAGTGGGGCGGGCCAGGCTGTCAGCCAATCACAGATACACACACAGAAAAGTGAATTTTTGCCAAACAAGCAAGAGCATGTGTCATTGGCTGTGCATTTCACATGTTCTTGCCCTAAAAAACCCAGCCATTTTCCCCATCGCCGCCATTATCTCTCTGCTGCAGGTGTGTGACAGTCACCGCTCCCGCTGCTGCTGTTGCTGTGTGCGCTATAGACTTGCAATCTAAACATCGGTTTAGGGATTAGGGACTACTTGTAATTTCAGTCCTCTTCAGGGCTACGTTACAGCAGTTCATAGACTAAGAAGGTCTGTTCCAGCGCTGTGCAAGGGTTTATCACAGCGTCTGTCTAAATCAGCTCAGGCAATTTCTTGGGGCATAGTTTCATTGTCAGGGATAGTAAGTGAGGGTTCCTCTGCTGACAACAAAGCTACACCACCTCTGCATTGTACACCACTACTCCATTTTTGCTACGCCAGATTAAGTGCAAAAAGTGCAGACAGTTACTTGGAGCATAGTTTCACTGTCTGGGATAGTAAGTGAGGGTTCCTCTGCTGACAAGAAAGCTACACCACCTCTGCATTTTTGCTACGCTATTTTAAGTGCAACAGTGTCTAATTTGTTCACAAACAAAATGAGTGGCAAAAGGCCAGATGCTGGTGGAAAGGGGAACAGGCGTGTTGGAAAGGGAAGAAAAGTTTGTGTCCGTGGGGTAGGTGGTAAAGCAACAGGAACATCTGCTGAAGAAAGGCCATCTTCCAGCAAAAGTAAGATGTCTACTACTTTACGTGGACAATCTGATATGATCCCTTTGTTACGGAAATGACCATTGCTACCAAAGGTGGATGAGGCACAAAAACAGCAGATGCTTGAATGGATCTCAAGTGCTCCATCAGGTGGCCTCTCCTCCACCTCTACTTCAACATCCCAAAGACTCCAGTCCTCTGAGTTAACACCCCAATCACACTTGCTTTCTACCAGCTCTCAAGTCTCCACCCGCCTTGCAGAGTATGGGGTAACAGAGATGGTTGAGTCTGCAGAGCTGTTCAGTCACACTATAGCCTGGGAATCAGAGGTCTGCTCCAAAGCTGCTGTGAGTCCAGACAAGGAAATGATCTGCAGTGATGCCCAGAAGCTTTATGAGTCAGATTCAGGCCCAGATGAAGAAGGTTCTGAGCATAATGTAGACCCTCATTCCCAAACTGTAACTCCACTTGGTGGAGACAATGAGGAACATGCTGATGACGATGAGACTCAGATACCTGATTGGAATGACAACTTAAGTATTCGGTCAGGGCAGGAACAGGTTGGCTATGAGGACGAGAGGAGTGCAAACACACAGGGTGATGGTAAGGTTGTAGTTCCCACTTACTGTCAACCCACAGTCAGGCACTCGATGAGGTCAACAGAGGCGGTGGAGGAGGATGCGACTGACGACAAGGTTAGCTTATGCCTTCCTGGACAGAGACGGAGTACTGGAAGCACGTCAATAACTGCATCCTCAGCCACAACTCTGCCTATGAGCACAAGTCGGGGTGGCTCTGCAGGTCGCATGGGCTCTAAGCCTTGCCTAGCCTGGTCCTTTTTTCACATCGCAAAGGATCTTCCAACCCATGTCTTCTGTAAGATTTGTCGCCAATCTCTAAGTAGAGGCCAAAACCTCAATAGTTTGACTACTTCGTCCATAAACCGTCACATGGATATGAAGCATAAGTCGCAGTGGGAAACTCACTGTGCTACAATGCGGCCTAGCGAAGCGGGCCAGCCACCGTCTGCCCCTTCAAGTGCATCCACGCTCTCTTCATCCTCTATGACTGTGGGGACAGCAGTCACACATGCTTTTCGACGCAGACCTTCCACCTCTTTAACCGCAACAGGCAGTATGATTGGCAGGTCGTCAGTTGTTTTGTAAGTGGAAACAGCTGCTGGTGTTGAGCTCCCTCAGACATCGAGAGCACCACCTTTGGATGAAGGCAACATTATGTCTCCGCCTGCACTGTCCTCACAGACCAGCAGTTTTCCAGAGACACCCAACTCAACGCCGTCTCAACACAGCAGCCAGCCCTCGGTCCCTCAGATGTGGACAAGTAAAAGACCATTTCCTCCTAGCCATGACAAAGCTAAGAGGTTGACTTTCAGCATCTGCAAGCTGTTGGCTACAGAAATGCTGCCTTTCCGCCTGGTAGACACAGAGGATTTTTGAGACCTTACGTCTGTTCCAGTACCCCAGTACCAGATGCCTAGTTGCCACTACTTCTCCAAGAAAGGTGTGCCTGCGCTACACCAGCATGTCGCACACAACATCGATGCTTCCTTGAGAAACTCTGTGTGTGACAGGGTGCATTTCACCACAGATACTTGGACCAGTAACCATGGACAGGGGCGTTACATGTCGCTGACTAGGCACTGGGTAACTATGGTGAGAGATGGGAAAGGGTCTGCTGTACAAGTCTTGCTGCCCCCACGAGTTGTGCGTCAATCCTCTGTATTTAGAAGTTCCTCAAATGCTTCTCCCTCTTCTACCTCGTCTAGGTCCTCCACTTCCGCCCAAAGCCTGTCTGGTCAGGCCTCCTGCATTGTAACTGCGCACAAGGAATCCCGCACACCTCCTTACTATGCTGGCAGCAGAGCTCAACGGCATCAGGCGGTCTTTATGTTTAAATGTCTGGGAAATGTGAGTCACATAGCAGCCCAGTTGTGGTCAGCTCTGGAGACCGAGTTTCGTCAATGGTTGTCTCCACTCAACCTGCAGTCAGGGAAGGCTGTGTGTGATAATGCTGCAAACCTGGGTGCGGCCCATTGCCGGGGCAAGGTGACACACGTGCCTTGTATGGCTCATGTATTGAACCTTGTTGTCCAGAAATTTTTAACCCACTATCCCGGCCTACATGGGCTTCTGCACAGGGCATGGTCACTATGTGCTCACTTCTGCCATTCACACGGCGCAGCTAAACGACTTGCATCGCTCCAGAAGTCTTTCAGCCTGCCAGTTCACTGCCTGAAATGCGATGTGTCAACACGCTGGAATTCGACTCTCCACATGTTGCAGTGACTGTGGCAGCACCGCAGAGCCCTGGTGCAATACGTTATGATGTATAGCCTAGGCCAATGAGATCCAGAGGTGGGGCAGATCACGCTGCTGGAGTGGTCTCAGTCAAGGACCTATGCACCCTTCTGCATAGTTTCGACATGGCGACGAAGATGTTTAGCGCTGACAATGCCATTATCAGCATGACAATTCCAGTCATTTACATGCTGGAGCACACTCTAAACAGTATTCGGAGTCAGGTGGTGGGACAAGAGGAAGGAGAGGAAGTACAGGAGGATTCATATGCGGAAGGGATACCAAGATCTACAGGGTCCAGACATTCAGCATCACCAAGGTGGCAGGCATGGGATGGTGGGGGAGAGGGATTACCAAGGGTGCATGGTAGCAGCCAAACTGTTGAGGAAGGTGCAGGAGCCCAGGAAGAAATGGAGGATGAACTGGCGATGGCCATGGAAGACTCAGCAGATTAAGGAGACCTTGATCACATTTCTGTTGTTCGAGGTTGGGGGGAGAGGTCAGAGGAAGGAAGCATGATTCTCACCTCGCTGCCACCAACACAGCAAGGACTTGGTCCTCCTGGATGCGCAAGACACAGGAGCGCCTTCTTGCTGCACTACGTACAACATGACCCTCGGATTGTCAGAATTAGAAGTAATGCTGACTACTGGGTAGCCACACTCTTAGATCCCGGTACAAGTCAAAATTTGCCGAAATATTTCCAGCCATAGAAAAGGATGCACGTATGCAGGAGTATCAGTAGAAGCTGTTATGCAATCTTAGCTTGGCTTTTCCACTAAACACCAGTGGTGCACAGAGTGAATCTCACAGTTGTAACTTGCCAACCATGGGACTCTCGAGTCATCATCAGTCAAACCGTACCAGCAACACCGTATCTGGTGGTAACAGCAATTTTATGGAATCGTTTCATGAATTTTTTAGACCATCCTTTGCAAGACCACAAGACACAAGAAGTCTGACACATAGTCAACGCCTGGAGAGGATGATACAGGAGTATCTCCATGTGGATATTGATGCCATGACTCTGCAACTGGAGCCTTGCTCATTTTGGGCTTCCAGTCTGGAAAAATGGCCTGAGCTCGCCACATACATCTTGGAGACCTTGTCGTGTCCCACAGCCAGCGTTCTTTCGGAACGTGTCTTCAGTGCTGCTGGGTGTGTGTTGAGAGATAAGCGCACGTGTCTGTCCACTGACAATGTGGACAGACTAACGTTCATCAAGATGAACAAGTCATGGATCCGCAAGGACTTTTCTAACCCTGTGTCATCCTGCGGAGAGTAAAGGCTTGTGTATTTTGATTGTGCTTCATGCAAATCAACATGTCAAGTTTGCAACTGGGGGACAACTGATGCCACTGAAGTGGTGTTTGTGGCCCAATTTTTGGAAAAAAGGGAGACTCTTGTTGAAGTCCCCTTTTTGTTTTTTTTAAAATGTTCCAAGATGAACAAGTCATGGATCCGAAAGGACTTTTCTAATGCTGTGTCATCCTGGGGAGAGTAAAGGCTTGTGGATTTGGATTGGGCTTCATGCAAATCAACATGTCAAGTTTGCAACTGGGGGACAACTGATGCCACTTAAGTGGTGTCTGTGACCCAATTTTTGGAAAAAAGGGAGACTCTGGTTGGAGTCCACTTGCTGTGTTTTACATGATTTTAGAAGGGCATGACATGCCTCTATCTGTGTCTCCTCCTCCTTTTACTAATACAGCTCTTTTGTTTTCGCATGAGTATATGTACTTGTCACTTTTCCATGTGTTTGTGGTGTCTTGTGAGTTGTTTGTCACCTTTTGGACACCTTAGAAGGTGTTTTCTATGTGTTTGTATATGTTTGTGTTTGCCTGCCATTGTTTTCAATGGGATGCGAAGGTGTTCGTCGAACGTTTTTTTGAACGTTCGCCGAACAGACCCCCTGTTCAACGAACCGAACTGAACTCGAACATTAGGGGGTGGATCATCTCTACTGCTAAGTAGATGGGCACGGCCTTGCTCAATTTCAAGTGCATTGAGCAAGACCAGATACAGTCTAGTCTAAATGTGCTCAAAAATATGCAAATCGCATACTTGCAGTCACATGATCACCCACTCCTGGCGCCGGCACAGAGAGTGACTGCAGACTTGTAACATAAGGCCAGACAACCCCTTTAAGGGTTCTTTAATCTTCCAAGAAGGTGCTAAAGCCTCCCAAAACTCCCGGAAAATAGTGCTTTTCAAAAGTTTGCTTGTGTGGACGGATCAACGATGCTCATTATTAGATGAAAGCCTGGCACCAAAAATGAAAATTCAGGGGCGTGTTCATGGACATTGAGGAACTCAGCATGAAAATAGACAACACAAAGGACCCAAACGTGGAAAGTATATGGAATACTTAACTAAACTTAGATCAATGTAGGATAATATAGTAGACTAAGTTGTAATTCAATTGAAGTATAAGGGTTTAGGCCATCTCATGGTAATCTAGAACCATGCTGAGCAGAAGAAAATCCTAAAGGCCCCTTTACACACTGCAACATTGCTAGCGATATCGCTGTAACGTCACTGATTTTGTGACGTAATAGCGACCTCCCCAGTGACATTGCAGTGTGTGACACATATCAGCGACCTGGCCCCCCGCTGTGAGGTTGCTGATCGCTACAAGTCATTCAGGACCATTCTTTGGTTCTTTGTTTCCCACTGCGCAGCATGTATCGGTGTGTTTGACACCATTACAATGACATTGTTAGTGACCCAGCCCATAGGCGTGCCAGCATTCCCTTTCCAGCGAGGCCGTTCTGCAGGTCCGTATTGCTGCTGTGTTTTTGTTTAAAAGAAGGCAAGCCATTGCTTCTTTAGTTTGCAAGCACACAACCTGTTGCTACTACTCGAGTGGATAATTTTTGGACCAATTCTTGTTAAAAAGATATTGCTTTTCGGTACAGCAGGCATCTGCCTCCAAAACAGGATCCTTTTTACAACTTTTTAATTTTTGAAGACATAAGTTAGACATTACCATATGTTATTAAACAGGCTGTTGATTAGTACTGGTTGGCATCCTTTTACGCATAGAGAGACACATCGAAGTAACTTTGAAATGATAAAGTGTGTATTTGGGTTAAGGAGATCGAAAGGGGTCAGATACAGTCCTAGAAGAGCTCAGAAGTAGAGATGAGTGATCCTGACAAGGATTGGATTGGTTTAGGATCGGCCATCCCGCCGCCGATCCGATCGTCAAGCCTAACCGAACCCACTAAATTCAATAGGAGGCAAAAGTGATGTGTTGTAAAATGGTGTAGGGGGTCTGTAAAAGAAAGAAAATAAAAAATGGTTAAAGCAGTACATTATGTGCAGTGCTACTTCCAGGTCCGCTAATTATCCCTCATCCATATTCACTGCTTTCCCCTTGCATTGGCATCTCTGATTGGCTGCAGTCAGACCCCACCACCAAACAGCATCTGTGATTGGTTGGAATCATAGACCCTATTCGCGGGTCTATAGTGGTATAAAATAAATAAATAAAATTGTCGTAGGGTCCCCCCATCTATTGATACCAGTCAATATAAAGCATCCGGCTACAGGCCGAAGCCCCCAGCCGTGCACTTATCTTGGCTGTGTATCAAAATAAGAGGAACCAAATGTAGCTTTTATAAAATTATTTAAATAAATAATTTAAAAAACGGCGTGGGGTCCTTAACAATTTTGATACACAGCCAAGATAAAGCCTGACAAGTGGGGCTGGTATTCTCAGGCTGAGGAGACCCATGCTTATTGGGCCCCCCATACTAAAAATAGCAAACTGCGACCAGCCAGAATTGTCGCATCCATTAGATGCAATAACCGCAGCACTTTACCCGGCTCTTCCCAATTCTCCTGGTGTGGTGGAAATCGGGGTAATAAGGGGTTAATGGTGGCCGCAGGGAGACTAAGTATGTACTGCTTTGACCCTTTTGCTTCTTTTTTTTTTTTTACAGTGGACAATCACAGCCATGTTACTATTTGACATGGCTGTTATGGGGAGGGACTAGGTGATAAATGACATCATTTTTGCAGGACAGACAAGAATTTCACATCCTGGGTTTTGCATTTGCATTATTTGCAACCTTTTAAATGCAAATACTAGAGGGAATTATTAGTCTTGTAAATTTGGGATAAAACTAAACCAAATGGGAAGAAACTGCACAATGGTACACTTTTGTGAACTTATATTGTTTTTTTTTATTTCATAACGTCATTAATTGAAGAGTGCTGTACATGCAAGGGCAGAGGTTACAGTACATGAAAAGTAATTTACAGAAAAATTCAAAGGAAAAGAAAACCTGCCCATTCGGCAAAATGAGGATGTTTTCGAACTTGCTTCCACGCGGATTCAGCAAGATGGCGGCTGCTAATTTTTTACATCTTATGTTTATTATGCTCTGGGGTCTGCTGAAAACTCAAAACATAATATGGGACATAAAATTCTAGGAAATTAACTTCTATGCAAATTAAGTTTCCCTGAAAAAATCTCGCAAACACGAGAATTAGAATTTTGCCTATTTCGCTCAACCTCCATATCAAACTTTATGGAAGACCAAAATGAAAAGCCAAACAAATAAGTAGCAACAGTTTGGAAGCAGCTAAATGGCGGGATTCCATGGAGATGCTGAAGCCACCCTTGATGGTGGTGGGGATGTCGGTTAAAAAAAGTGTAAAATTCAGGTAGCAAAATAGTTAATAAAGTGATGGCAGGACTTGGTAATTGGCAGATGATGGCTACTTACTTAGCGATATGAGAGAGAAGACATATACACAGAGTGAACTTCAAAGGAAGAGAGGATGTGAAATGGAGTAGGGTTGAAGGAGCAGGTATCATTAAATGAAGGCCAACTTCACCACAATGTTACGTGCATGAAGAGAGTGAATGAATTGGAAGCTATCAAGGGACAGTGCAGAAGACAACATTGAATCAGATGATGTCAGCCATTTTTCAGTAGACTGTAAAAAAAAGCATTAAGAATCATAGAATCATAGAATGGCAGAGTTGAAAGGGATCTCAAGGGCCATCGGGTTCCAACCCCCTGCAAGTGCAGGTTTTAGTAAATCATCCCAGTTTATGTCATTAAATTTAATATGTTCACACTCCATGCCATGCATGCACATCGTGGTACAGCTTTATTAAAACACTAGAAGGTGGCCCGATTCTACGCATCGGGTATTCTAGAATTTACGTATTGTGTAGTTCATGTATGATTTTTGTTATATATATATATATATATATATATATAGATGTTGTTGTGTGTAGTTACCAATTGTTTGTGTAGGGCGCTGTACATGTTCTGGGTGTTGTCTGGGTGTGATGGGGGGTGAGAGCGGTGTTGTTTGTGTGTTGCGTTGTTTGTGGAGCGCTGTGTGTCTGTAGCGTTGTGTGTGTGTTGCGCGGTTTGTGTGTGTGTGGTGTGTTTTGGGGGGAGGTATGTTTTGTGCAATGTGTGTGTTGTGCGGTATGTGCGTATATTTGTGTGTGCAGCGTTGTCTGTGTGTGGGTGTCTGTGTAGGGCAGTTGTTTGTGGTTCCCAGTGTGTGTGTGTGGTGTGTTGTGCAGTGCGCGCGCGTGTGTGTGTTGGGGGGAGGTGTGCACTTCCCATCGTGCTCCATCCCCCATGCAGCGCACTCCCCATCGTGCTCCATCCCCTATGCTGTGCACCCCCCATCGTGCTCCATCTCCCATCCTGCGCACTCCCAAACGTGCTCCATCCGCCATGCAGCGCACTCCCCATCGTGCTCCATCCCCCATGCTGCGCACTTCCAAACGTGCTCCATCCGCCATGCTGCGCACTCCCCATCGTGCTCCATCCCCCATGCTGCGCACTCCCAAACGTGCTCCATCCCCCATGCTGCGCACTCCCAAACGTGCTCCATCCGCCATGCTGTGCACTCCGCATCGTGCTCCATCTCCCATGCTGCGCACTCCCAAACGTGCTCCATCCGCCATGCTGCGCACTCCCAAACGTGCTCCATCCGCCATGCTGCGCACTCCCAAACGTGCTCCATCCGCCATACTCCGCACTTCCCATCGTGCTCCATCCCACATGCAGCGCAATCCCCATCGTGCTCCATCCCCTATGCTGCGCACCCCCCATTGTGCTCCATCTCCCATCCTGCGCACTCCCAAACGTGCTCCATCCGCCATGCAGCGCACTCCCCATCGTGCTCCATCCCCCATGCTGCGCACTTCCAAACGTGCTCCATCCGCCATGCTGCGCACTCCCCATCGTGCTCCATCCCCCATGCTGCGCACTCCCAAACGTGCTCCATCCCCCATGCTGCGCACTCCCAAACGTGCTCCATCCGCCATGCTGTGCACTCCCCATCGTGCTCCATCTCCCATGCTGCGCACTCCCAAACGTGCTCCATCCGCCATGCTGCGCACTCCCAAACGTGCTCCATCCGCCATGCTGCGCACTCCCAAACGTGCTCCATCCGCCATACTCCGCACTCCCCATCGTGCTCCATCCCCCATGCAGCGCACTCCCCATCGTGCTCCATCCCCTATGCTGCGCACCCCCCATCGTGCTCCATCTCCCATGCTGCGCACTCCCAAACGTGCTCCATCCGCCATGCTGCGCCAGCATCAGCCTCTCTACCCGCAGCATCAGCCTCTCTGCCCGCAGCATCAGCCTCTCTCCCCGCAGCATCAGCCTCTCTGTCCCCAGCATCAGCCTCTCTGTCCCCAGCATCAGCCTCTCTGTCCCCAGCATCAGCCTCTCTGTCCCCAGCATCAGCCTCTCTGTCCCCAGCATCAGCCTCTCTGTCCCCAGCATCAGCCTCTCAGTCCCCAGCATCAGCCTCTCAGTCCCCAGCATCAGCCTCTCTCCCCGCAGCATCAGCCTCTCTGTCCCCAGCATCAGCCTCTCTGTCCCCAGCATCAGCCTCTCTATCCCCAGCATCAGCCTCTCTGTCCCCAGCATCAGCCTCTCTGTCCCCAGCATCAGCCTCTCTGTCCCCAGCATCAGCCTCTCTGTCCCCAGCATCAGCCTCTCTGTCTCCAGCATCAGCCTCTCTGTCTCCAGCATCAGCCTCTCTGTCCCCAGCATCAGCCTCTCTGTCCCCAGCATCAGCCTCTCTGTCCCCAGCATCAGCCTCTCTGTCCCCAGCATCAGCCTCTCTCATCCCAGCATCAGCCTCTCTGTCCCCAGCATCAGCCTCTCCATCCCAGCCTTCCCCAGGATCAGCCTCTCTCATCCCAGCATCAGCCTCTCTGTCCCCAGCATCAGCCTCTCTGTCCCCAGCATCAGCCTCTCTGTCTCCAGCATCAGCCTCTCTGTCTCCAGCATCAGCCTCTCTGTCCCCAGCATCAGCCTCTCTGTCCCCAGCATCAGCCTCTCTGTCCCCAGCATCAGCCTCTCTGTCCCCAGCATCAGCCTCTCTGTCCCCAGCATCAGCCTCTCTCATCCCAGCATCAGCCTCTCTGTCCCCAGCATCAGCCTCTCCATCCCAGCCTTCCCCAGGATCAGCCTCTCTCATCCCAGCATCAGCCTCTCTGTCCCCAGCATCAGCCTCTCTGTCCCCAGCATCAGCCTCTCTGTCCCCAGCATCAGCCTCTCTGTCCCCAGCATCAGCCTCTCTCATCCCAGCATCAGCCTCTCTCATCCCAGCATCAGCCTCTCTGTCCCCAGCATCAGCCTCCCCATCCCAGCCTTCCCCAGGATCAGCCTCTCTCCTCCCAGCCTCCTCCAGCACGCCATGCTCCTCTGCCGACACTCACAGATCCGATCGCATACACTCACACACACCAACACACACCTGATCGCATACACTCACACACACCCGATCGCATACACTCACACACACCCGATCGCATACACTCACGCACACACACATTGACGATATTGCACATACGCGCTCATACTCGCAACATCCGGAGATACCACATGCTTCTGGCCATGTGATCCTCCGGCAGGTCCTGGAAGGTCACAACAGCACAGTATCGAGGCCGAGAAGCAAGCGATATCGCCGGATGCTGTGAGTGTGTGGATGCGATGTGTGTGTGAGGTGTTTGTGAGAGTGAGTGTGATCTGATGTGTGTGTATGTGTGTGTGTGTGCTGTTATGTGTGTGCGTGTGGATCTTCCGCCGCTGCAGGACCTTGATGTGCTGGTAACTATGCTAGCATGGTTACCAACGTATCCCGTCCCCCGCTCGCACGGGAGCCCACACCAGCATACGGCGGCAAGGCCAGCAATGCGAGGGTAAGTGTCGGCTGGGTTGGCGGCGTACGCTGATGTGGGCTCCCGTTGGGGGGGGGGTACAGTACTCACCTGGGAGTCATGGCTCCGTGACCGTGTCAGTTCGGGGAATGTGCGGGGGGGGGGGCGGGGGGGCGGGGCCAGAGCTAGCGTCCATTGTGTGAGGGGGGCGGGGGGGGCGTGGCCGAGTTGCCAATGCCTGCAGGGTGCCGGGGCGAGAGGCCAATCTGTGGGGGGGCGGAGCCTGGGCGAGCGGCTGGCCAATCCGTGTGGGGGCGCAGCCTGGGCGAGCGGCCAATCCGTGTGGGGGGCGGGGCCATGGCGAGCCCAGCGGCCAATCAGCTTTGTGTCACCGTAAGGACACAATGTCACCGTAAGGACACAATTTTGGAGCATGACAGACAGACAGACAGACAGAATAAGGCAATTATATATATAGATACAATGAAGTATATGTACTGCTAGACACTATGACCAGTGTGAATAGAAGGGTAGACAGACAAGCCGGGATAATAAGCCAGGAGGTAATGTATAAGATTCAACGAGCAGACAGAGACATGGTTAGGAAGAGGTCTGAGGTAAGAAGCCGGGAAGTAACATATAGGTTTCAGGGAGCAGACAGAAATGTGGTCTGGAAGAGGTCCGAGGTCAGAAGCCGGGAGGTAATGTTTAATGTTCAGGGAGCAGACAGAGACGTGGTCAGGAAGAGGTCTGATGTCAGAAGCCAAGATAAGAACACTTTACGCCAGACAGGAGCCAAGAGCTCACTGAGCAAACAGGAAGTACGACTGGCGAAGTTCAGACAGAGCATGCCCAGTAAAGAAACAGAGCAATCACCAGGAATGAGGCGCATCTGTGAAGGCACCTCCCAAAACTAGTGTGGACCCTAGTGCTTTAAGACAATCTGTCAGCAAATGCACAAGACACATAGCAGAGCATTTTTAAATGTGAAATGCTCCGCAGAGTGGAGCCATGACATACAGTATGAGGATGGAGCAGGCACACAATGTGTGCTCCTGCCATCGGAAGAGATGTAGGTGGGTTCTTCAGCAGTGGCCAAGATTGTAGCTATTTTAACCATTTAGGTCACTATTGACCTCACATGTAAGAAGTTTGATAAAGAGAGAGAACTCCCTCTGTCATCCATTCACACTAATGTGCATGCCTAATTGTGCTACCATGTAATGCAGCATCAACCAACTTGTCTGCCATCAATCACATCTGGGACGTTATTATTTGGCAACTGTAAAGTTAGCTGCCAGAAGTGAATTTTGATGATTTACCCAACTTCATTCAATGTGGCAGAACACTCCTGTCATACTAGGAATGAAAATTACCAAGTGAGCCGCGAAAGGTAAGAGAAGCAGACCCCTTCATCTAGGGAAGAGGGAGATGGTGACCCCTGACCAAACCTACTGCTGGTCCCTGGGGTCCCTCACCACCCTAGATAGGTTCCGCGCCTATGCGCCTAGCCGGATGCCTGACCCTAGGTATCTCTAATGTTGGATCCTAAATGGGGAACGGGTGGGATGAGCTCTTCGTCAACCCCACTAAATGCTAAAGGAAGACACAAGGAGAACACACGGGGGAAAAAAACATGAACTACTTATCCACAGATGACTCAGGCAGGAGTTCAGCAACGCTTCAGCAACAATACTACAGATGAGAGCAAGCCACTTGCTTGCAACCAGAGCTAGAATGAACTGAATAATATTACCAGCACCAGTCCAGGGAAGAAGGGAGTATTTAAACACCAAGAGAATGCTGATGATCAGCAGCTGGGAGGAAGGCGAGCTCCTGCTGGGTCCAAAAGGAGGAGAGATTAATCCAGCAGGAAAGCTACCTAGTAAAATGTGTACTGAGAACAGGAACAACAGAAAGTCAGGGAACATTTTTCAAAGTCAAATGTTGTGACCTTCTATTGCCAGAAACCACATGCGCTGTCACCCGTGACATACCCGTGACAACTCCTTCGACACCCATTATTGTGTGAGTGTATTTCTGGGCATGGTGCTTATACTCGATGCTGAATAAACCAAGATATTTTGAAAATGTAGTTTCCATTTTTTCATCATTTGTAAATCAATGTCTGTCAATCCTTCATAATTTCACTACTTTTCCTTCTTGGTTTATATTGGCATATTTATAATAATACATCCCTATTCTTATTCTTTAAAGCTGCAATTTCAGATGGTATAATACTAGATTTATTTGGCATGTCCAATTTATTGGTGCCCTTAGAGATAGAAGAAAGGCTCTTCTTTTTACAGAAACAATACCTCTTCAGTATATAGTGTGTACTTGGTATTGATGCCTAACCCCCGTTTAAGAAAATAGGACTTGCCTTCATGCTGAGTGTCCAAGTCCACACTGAAATATTTATCACCAAATGTGTAAAATTTCATCTTTCTGTTTCCTTTACTGTGTTTCTTTCCAACATTTCTGAGTTGAATGTGACTGTCAAAAATTCAATCAGAGTATATTGCTGCAGATGTTTAAAAGGTTGAGAAACTTTGGCCTTAACCCCTTTACGACCAAAGACGTAAGTGTACGTCCTTGGTCATGTCGGGATAATCATCGCCGGCTGCTGCGGTGAGCCATCAGTGATCCCTGCACATGTCTGCTGATTTGAACAGCAGACATGTGGGGCTACCAGGTGTGGGTGGATTCGTGATCCACCCTTGTCTGTTAACCCCTTAGATCGTGCTGTCAAAATGTGGCAGCACGATTTAAGTTGCTGCAGTGGTGAAATCGCCGTTCCCCAGAGCCATCGGAGGTCCCATGATGTGATTGCCGTCAGAGCGCCAGCTCTCACAAGAACGCTGCATTGCTGCTGATCAAATCTGTACAGCTTTGA
Organism: Anomaloglossus baeobatrachus; assembly: GCF_048569485.1. Lineage (NCBI taxonomy): Eukaryota > Metazoa > Chordata > Amphibia > Anura > Aromobatidae > Anomaloglossus > Anomaloglossus baeobatrachus. The sequence goes on from NC_134362.1 coordinate 159,350,602, forward strand.
TCAGCAGAAATGCACAGGTGATCAGACTGCTGATCCATAAAGTCCCCTAGAGGGACTAGTAAAATAAATAAAAAATGCAAAAAAAGTTTTTAAGAATATGAAAAAATAAAAAAACTGAAAGGTCAAATTACCCCACATTCGACCGATTGAAAATAAAACAATTATGAAAAAAATACACATATTGGTATTGTCGTGTTCAGAAATGCACTATCTAGGAAAATATAAATTCAAATAATCTGATCGTGTGGCGTGGCGAGAAAAAAATTCCAAATGCCAAAATTATGTGTTTTCCTGTCCTATGACGTGTACATGTTTAGTTACACCTTTTTTATGTTGAGTTTTGTTAATTAATTGTTAGCTGCTGTAAGGCTATGTGCCCACATTGCATTTTTATGTGCAGAAAATCTGCGCATAAAAATGCATGTTTTCACAGGAAAAAAGTAACTGAAAAAACACGTATTTTTCCATGCTTCTTTTTGTGCATTTTTTAATGATGGCGACAGTGGGGATTCAAGCGCTGTTCCCTTGTGTGACTGCCAGGTCACCGGCTGATCTTACATCCGGGACCTGGCTCTCGCTGCCAGGAGCAGTGCTAGAGCTGCTTCCGGCAGTTTAACCCCCTAAATAAATAAGTCTTTATACAGCGTTAACATATTCCGCAGCACTATTCATACATCAGGAACACTGTCCCCATTGGGGCTCACAATCAAAATTCTCTACCTGTATGTCCTTGGAGTGTGGGAGGAAACCCACGCAAACATGGGGAGAATATACAAACTCCTTGCAGATGTTGTCCTTAGTGGGATTCAAACCCAGGACCCCAGCGCTGCAAGGCTGCAGTGCTAACCACTGAGCCACCATGCTGCCCTACAGTGTGATCACAGTATTCAGAAGGCAGGGAGAAAAATTGGTTACCTCTCCCTGGCAATCAGCTCCCTGTAATCAGTGATTGGTGCCCAGTGTTCACGGCTTCTTTATTGCTATTCATGATTAGTCACTGTAATGTGATCACAGGGACCCAATTGCTGCCATGGTAACCCTGGGTTGGCAACATTACGACCCCAGGTTACTGAGGTATGGATCGCCTCACACACCAGGGCACCTACGTCACCGGAGTTCTCTATGTGACGCCCTGGCAAAACAAGGTAGTCACAGAAAGAGTTAATCCTCCTTGGCAGTAACACAATCCCCACACAGATGTACACCAGCCAATCAGGCCCTACTCACCCCTTCCCCAGGAAAAGGGAGGGGGGCGAGAGGAGCTGAGGAAGTGACAGAGCAGAATTTAGTTCAGTTGTGCTGTAGTCAGTGGAAAGCTGACAGGGTAGGCTTGCAGCTCCCAGGAGAAAGTGGCAGCCGGGGTTGGAGCCCTGGACTACCGGACTAGGTGGTTGTGATGGCCTTAGGCGACTGAGATCCGGCAGCGGGGATCCTGAGGCGACCGGGACAGACTTGTAGCTTGCCGGTGCTGGGAGTGGGGCCCGATCCGGAGGCCGTTCAAACAGACTAGTCCAGACAAGAAAGAGACAGACAGAGAGTGTGGGAAGAAGGGCCCTGGCTATATACCTGGGTGTGGGACCTGAAGACACCCGCCAAAGGTGACCGGCCATTTGGCAAGCTGGTTGATAAAACAGACTCTGTGTTTCCTGACCCTACACAAGAAAGCAGCCTCATCCAACACCAGGACAACCAAACTGTAAGTGTGCTGATCCCTGCAAGCCCTGCCACCACCACAATTCCCAATCGGGCCCCGGGACTACAACTCCCCTACCAGTGGAGGGGATCCCACCTTGCTGCCCCACACCATCAGTCCCGGGCACGGACCCCAGAGGCAGCGGCGGTGCCACCATCTCATCACCGCAACCCACGGGTGACGTCACAGACAATCTCCCTTTACATATTTCCCTTTTGTTGTGGAGCTTGGGATCACAGACCGGGTCACGCCACCGTTATACCTCTAGAAGCGACCCCATTGTCCCGGTTCTGAGTACCCCCTATCCCTGGGCGACACACCTACAGCTTGGTTCCGTGGTAAAGACCATGAGGCCAAGGTGCAGGGAACCCCGGTGACGTCAAAAGGTGAACTGCGTACATGCCAGCGGATCTGCAGGAAACCCCGGTGATCCACCCACATGAACTCCATTCACCTTGTGATGTCACTGGACTTTCCTGCAGCAAGGTCCCATGGTAAAGACTGAGATGAGGAAATGGCTGCAAGGAACCCCAGTGACGTCAGAGAAGCATATAACACACAAAATTAGTAACGTGGGCATTACACATGCATTTTTTCATGCGTTTTTCACTGACTCCATTGAAGTCAATTGGTGAAAAAAGCAGGAAAAAAATGCAAAAATAATTGCATGATTCTTCTTTTTACAGCAACAAAAACTGCAAGGAAAAAAGAAGCAACGTGGGCACAGCAAGACATGATTACCATAGACTTTGCTGCAATGCTTTTTCCTTGTTTTTATTGATTAAAAGAAGAAAGGAAAAAATCATGAAAAAGCAATGTGGACACAAGACCTAGACCTTTAGTTTTATAAATGAAAATCGCTCTGCACTTAAGAATGCTAAAAATAAACAGTAGCCATTTCTGCACTAGAGATCATCTGGTCACTTGCATATTGCTAAAATTAGGCAATTACCCTGCTTCTCTTAAGATTTGTATGGAAATGGATGCCTAGAGAATAGAGTAAAGGCCGCTTTACACGCTGCGACATCGCTAGCATCGGCTTGATATCCATGTGACGGTTCATGGACGAAGTAGTAAAACTAGTGAGGTTTTTGCCTCTACTTATAGATTGGCGACAAATCTTACAGATCACGGGATTTGGGAGATCCTTTTCAAGGTCAAAAAAGGACCAGGCTAGGCAAGGCTTAGAGCCACCATGACTTGTGCTCAGAGGCAGAGTTGTGGCTGAGGATGCAGTTGTTGACGTGCTTCAAGTACTCTGTCTATGTCCAGGAAGGCGCAAGCTAACCTCGTCGTCAGTCGCATCCTCCTCCACCGCCTCTACTGACCTCCTTGAGTGCCTGACTGTGGGTTGACAGTAAGTGGGATCTACAACCTCATCATCATCCTGTGTGTTTGCACTACTCTCGTCCTCAGACCTAACCTCTTCCTGCCCTGACTGAATAGTTAAGTTGTCATTCCAATCAGGTATCTGAGTCTCATCGTCATCTGTATATTCCTCATTGTCTCCACCAAGAGTAGTTACAGTTTGGGAATGAGGGTCTACATTATGCTCAGAAACTTGGTCATCAGGGTCTGAATCTGACTCACAAAGCTTCTAGCCATCACTGCAGATCATTACCTGGTCTATACTGACTGTAGCTTGGTAGCAGATCTCTGATTCCCAGGCTATAGTGTGACTAAACAGCTCTGCAGGCTCACCCATCTCTGTTACCCCATACTCTGCAGGGCGGGTGGAGATTTGAGAGCTGGTAGAAAGCAAGTGCAATCAGGGTGATAAGTTATAGGACTGGAGTTTGTTGGATGTTGAAGTTGAGGTGGAGGAGAGGCCACTTGATGAAACACTTGAGATCCATTCAAGCATGTTCTTTTTTTGTGCATCATCTACCTTTGTTAGAGTTGTTCAGTTCCGTAAAAAAGGATCACATCAGATTGTCCACAGAAAGTAGTAGACATCTTACTTTTGCTGGAATATTTTCTTTCTTCAGCAGATGTTACTGTAGCTTTACCACCTACCCCATGGACACAATTTTTTTTTCCCTTTCCAACACGCCTATTCCACTTTCCACCAGCATCTGTCCTTTTGCCACTTATTTTGTTTGTGACCAAATTGGACAGTTAAAATGTCGTAGCAAAAATGGAGAGGTGGTGTAGATTGCAGAGGTGGTCTAGCTTTATTGACAGCTGAAGAACCAACATGGACTATCCCAGACAGTGAAAATATGCCCCTAAAAGTGTCAGCATTTTTTGCTATTAAAATTGCGCAGCAAAAATGGACAGGTATGTAGAATGCACAGTTGGTGTACCTTGCTTGACAGCAGAGGAACCCTAAGTTAGTATTCCAGAAAATTTTAGTATGCCCCTAAAAGTGTTAGCACTTTTTGCTATTAAAATTGCGTAGCAAAAATGGACAGGTGTGTAGAATGCACAGGTGGTGTACCTTGCTTGACAGCAGAGGAACCCTAAGTTAGTATCCCAGACAATTTTAGTATGCCCCTAAAAGTGTCAGCACTTTTTGCTATTAAAATTGCAAAGCAAAAATGGAGAGGTGTGTAGAATGCAAAGGTGCTGTAGCTAGCTTGTCAGCAGAGGAAGCCTCGCTTTTTATCCCTGCCAATGAAACAATGCCCCAAGTATTTGCCTGAGCTGATGTAGCCAGACGCTGTGATATAAACCCCTGCACAGCGTCGGCACAGACCTGCGTAGCAAAAATGGCTATGAACGGCCATAATGTAGCCCTGAAAAGGGCTGAAATTACAAGTAGTCCCTAATCCCTCAAGCGATGTGTAGATTGCACTGAATGTCTATAGCGCACACAGCAGCAGCAGCAGGAGCAGTGGGAGCTGTGACTGTCACCCACCCGCAGCAGAGAGAAAATGGCGGCGATCAGGAAAATGGCCGGGTCTTATGGGGCAAGGACATGTGACATGCACAGCCTATGACACATGCCCTTCCTTGTCTGGAAAAAATCCACTTTGCTTTGTGTGTATGTCTGTGATTGGCTGACAGCCTGGCCCACCCCACTGTACGTGCAGTTACACGTGACAGGGTGCATTTCACCACCGACACTTGGACCAGTAAGCATGGACAGGGGCGTTACATGTCGCTGACTGGGCACTTGGTAACTATGGTGAGAGATGGAGAAGGGTCTGCTGTACAAGTCTTGCCGTCCCCACGAGTTGTGCGTCAATCCTCTGTATGTCGAAGTTCCTCCACTGCGTCTGCCTCTTCAACCTCGTCTGGGTTCTCCACTTCCGCCCAAAGCCTGTCTGGTCAGGCCACCCGCATTTTAACTGCGCACAAGGAATCCCGCACACCTCCTTACTATGCTGGCAGCAGAGCTCAACGGCATCAGGTGGTCTTTACGTTGAAATGTCAGGGAAATAAGAGTCCCACAGCTGAGGAGTTGTGGTCAGCTCTGGAGACCTAGTTTAGTAAATGGTTGTCTCCACTCAAACTGCAGCCAGGGAAGGCCGTGTGCGACAATGCTGCAAACCTGGGTGCGGCCCTTCGCCGGGGCAAGGTGACACACGTGCCTTGTATGGCTCACGTGTTGAATCCTAGATGGGCTTCTGTACAGGGAAAGGTCACTCTCTGCTCACTTCCGACGTTCAAACGGCGCAGCTGACTGACTTGCATTGCTACAGAAGTCTTTCAGCCTGCCGGTTCAGCACCTGAAATGCGATGTGTTGACACGCTGGAATTCGACTCTCCACATGTTGCAGCGACTGTGGCAGCACCGCAGAGCCCTGGTGCAATACGTTATGACTTATAGCCTGGGCCAACGAGATGCAGAGGTGGGGCAGATCACGCTGATGGAGTGGTCTCAGATCAAGGACCTATGCACCCTTCTGCACAGTTTTGACATGGCGACGAAGATGTTTAGCGCTGACAATGCCATTATCAGCATGACAATTCCAGTCATTTACATGCTGGAGCACACTCTAAACAGTATTCGGAGTTAGGTGGTAGGACAAGAGGAAGGGGAGGAAGTACAGGAGGATACCAAGATCTACAAGGCCCAGACGTTCAGCATCACCAAGGCAGCAGGCATGGGATGGTGGGGAGAGGGATTAACAAGCGCGAATGGTAGCAGCCAAACTGTTGAGGAAGAAGCAGCCCAGGAAGAAATGGAGGACGAACTGGCAATGGGCATGGAAGACTCAGCCGATGAAGGAGACCTTGGTCAAATTTCGGTTGTTCAAGGTTGGGGGGAGATGTCATGTTACGGGGCTGCCAGGTATTATAACTAATTACGAGTAACAGGCAGTCAGGGCCCACCGTGCAACTGCTGCTAGACAGCAGAAAAGGGTGTCTGTACCACAGAAGTAGTACTTGTTCCTGTTACTTCACAGCAACACCAGGACTAGTATGACACACCCTGTTTAACTCACAGCGAGTACCGTATTAGCATAAACTAATATGTGGTAGCAAATAAATAAGTTAGGGCGACTACCCCATACGAATAGGAAATACCTCTGTTACTTCACAGAAGTAAACTAGTAAATTAAAGCATAAACAATGCTCCTAGGTAAGGAGAGAATGCACAGGTCTTCTGTTAATGGTCACAGGCAAACCTAAGAACTAACCTCTATTATGCTCATAGAGGAAGTGCAATATGACAACTGATAACAGAGAGCAATAGCTTTCTCTGAAATGGCTCAAGTGCAAGTCCCTATCCAAGCCCCGTGTGCTAACTGCACTAGAATGAGCCAAGGAACTCTCTATGCTATCCGCAGAGAGTAAACAGGAGCGAAGGGGGAGAGGTTCCTACCTAGCCCAACTCCCCTAAAGCATGGGAAGGCCGTATATTATGCAGACTCGCATGGAGCATCTACTCCCACACAAGCACATGTAACAACTGAGCACCGAGAGGAGGGCTCCAGGGCCCTTTATAAACTTGGCTCCGCCCACAAGATGGAGGATAATTAACAGGAACGACCCTGGGCCAATAGTAAAGAGCAACGACAGAAGTGACGTCACCCTCGGCCAATCATGTAATGCCACGTCACATGCCAAGGACCATGTGATCCCCGCATCATCTGTGACATCACACACGGCCAATCATGTAATGCCACATCGCAGACATGCTCAGAACAGAGTACACACTTAGCCTCAGAAATGACCAAGTCCGTGAGCATGCTCAGTAGCTCAAAATTGGGACTTAGACTCAGGAAGCTAAGAAGTTCCCAAACGACTGGAACGACGCAAACGAGAAGCAGAAGGGGAAGAAGGGGAACGTGGAGAAACAGGCCCAGGGGCCGTAACATGTCAGAGGAAGGAAGCACGGTTATCACCTCGCCGACACAAACACAGCAGGACTTGGTCCGCATGAATGCGCAAGACACATGAGCACCTTCTTGCTACACTACCTACAACATGACTCTCAGATTGTCCGAATAAGAAGTAATGCTGACTACTGGGTAGCCACACTCTTAGATCCCCGGTACAAGTCAAAATTTGTCAAAATAATTCCAGCCATAGAAAGTGACGCACGTATGCAGGAGTATCAGTAGAAGCTGTTATGCAATCTTAGCTCGGCTTTTCCACCAAACACCAGTGGTGCACAGAGTGAATCTCCCAGTTGTAACTTGCCAACCATGGGACTGTCGAGTCATCATCAGTCAAACCGTATCAGCAACACCATATCTGGTGGTAACAGCAATTTTATGGAATCATTTCATGATTTTTTTAGACCATCCTTTGCAAGGCCAAGTCTGATACATAGTAAACGGCTGGAGAGGATGATACAGGAGTATCTCCTAGTGAATATAGATGCCATGACTCTGCCACTGGAGCCTTGCTCATTTTTTGGGCTTCCAATCTGGAAAAATGACCTGAGCTCGCCACTTATGCCTTGGAGACCTTGCCGTGTCCCGCAGCCAGCGTTCTTTCGGATCTGTCTTCAGTGCTGCTGGGTGTGTGCTGACAGATAAGCGCACACGTCTGTCCAGTGACAATGTGGTCATACTAACGTTCATCAAGATGAACAAGTCATGGATCCACAAGGACTTTTCTACCTGTGTGTGTCATCCTGGGGAGAGTAAAGGCTGGCGTATTTTTGAATGTGCTTGATGCATATCAACATGTCAAGTTTGCAACTGGGGGACAAGTGATTCCACTTAAGTGGTCTCTGTGGCCCAATTTTGGAAAAAAGGGAGACTCTGCTTGGAGTCTCCTTGCTGTTTTTTTTAAAAATGTTCCAAGATGAACAAGTCATGGTTCAGGAATGACTTTGCTACCCTGTGTCATCATGGGGACAGTACAGGCTGGCATATTTTTTAATTTGCTTGTGTGGCACCCCTGACCTGGTCAGGCACCACTAAGTACTGCACCTACACTGGGACAGTGCTTCCACGTAATTCCAAAGGCTAGAATGGGGTGTGTATGCACAGACACATAGCAACCAGGTCTCCCACACCATTAAATGGGACCCTTGGGCAGTCCCAGAAGGGTCTCACTTTCAATTCCTGTTAAGGGGTGTAGGGGAGGGACTGGAAGCTAAGCTGCAGAGGCTGTAAGGAAAGTAGGAGGAGCGAGCCAGTCTGGGAGCAGTGAGCAGCAGTGGCTAAGAGAAGCAGACGTACACATATGCTAGTCAAAGCCTGTACGTGAAGTAGCTGTTAGCGGGAGAGAACACTGACCAGAAAGCCAGTCAGAAAGACACTTGGAGAGAGGCAGTCGAGTACGGGGACTGCTGGTGACTAAGCACGCAAAGGGAACAGGTCCCTAGAGCAGACATCCATTTAGTGATTGCTGAACCTGTCAGTGAGAGGACTGGAGGTCCCTCGCCAACCAGCTAGAGTCCGAGCCTCAGCAGCAGCAGGGGGACCCATAAGGAGACGGAGCGAGAAGCCATCTCTCCTGGTCTACGCTGACAGCAAATGGTCCAAAAAGGGGAGAAAAGGCAGTAGCGACTTCCCTGGATATATCCCACGGTACTTCAAGTGAGGGTTTATCCGAAACAAGAAGTGTAAGGAAGGCGAGTTAATAGTTACCCTCAGAATGGCCTGAAGGAGTTCCTGGCTCCACCTGGTTGAATCTCAGCATCGCCCGGGAGCCTCACAACAAATCATCCAAAAGTAAGTAAACAAGTTGAAAGACCCTTTGGACTGCAACTGAGTTATTATGCGACCTGTTGTTCTACACACCCGAGCCCCTGGGGCTAGCCTCACTCAAAAGGAGGCCATACCACCCGACTGCAGACCCCATCAGCCCCAGATGCTCGTTAAACCTGCAGTGGCTGTCACCCATAACCCTGACCGCAAACCGTGAGTGGCATCACGACTCCCATGTAAATAAACCCGACATACGGCATGGTGGCTCAGTGGCTAGCACTGCAGTCTTGCAGCGCTGGGGTCCTGGGTTCAAATCCCACCAAGGACACCATCTGCAAGGAGTTTGTATGTTCTCCCCGTGTTTGCGTGGGTTTCCTCCGGGTACTCCGGTTTCCTCCCACATTCCAAAGACATACAGATAGGGACTCTAGATTGTGAGCCCCAATGGGGACAGTGTTGCCAATGTATGTAAAGTGCTATGGAATTAATAGCGCTATATAAATGAATAAAATTATTATTATTAATTATTATTATTACCTGTTGCCAGCGGTAATCAAGTGGAGCCCCTGTGGCATCCCAGAAGAAGAATTGACGTCCCTGAGATGACCGCTACAGGTGGGCTACACACTTGATGCAAATCAACATGTCAAGTTTGCAACTGGGGGACAAGTGATGCCAATCTGTGGCCCAATTTTTGGAAAAAATGGAGACTCTTGTTGGAGTCCACTTGATATGTTTTACATGATTTTAGAAGGGCATGACATGGCTATATCTGTGTCTCCTCCTCCGTTTACTCGTCAAGCTCTTTTCTTTTCGCATATGAGTATATGTACTTGTCACTTTTTCATGTGTTTGTGGGGTCTTGTGAGTTGTTTGTCACCTTTTGGACACCTTAGAAGGTGTTTTCTATGTGTTTGTATGTGTTTGTGTTTGCCTGCCATTGTTTTCAAGGGGTCTGAAGGAGTTCGTCGAACATTCGTCGAACGTTCGTCGAACGGAGCCCCCGTTTGGCGAACCTAACCGAACTCGAACGCTAGGGGGGTGGCTCAACTCTAGTATTAAGCTGGCCTCTCTGTTTGCAATGTGTGAAGAATAAAAAAAAAATCTGTTATTAAAATGCTGTTACTGCAGTATATCACAGATCAATCAAGTTAAAGCCACACTGACTATACAGGTTCAGCATCTTCCTATGAAACAGGTGAAATAAGTATTGAACATGTCAACAATTTTCTAAGTAAATATATTTCTAAATGTGCTATTGACATGAATTGCTCACCAGATGTCAGTAAAAACCCATCTAATCAACACAGGCGAAGAAATCAAACCATAGATGCCCATAAGTTAAGTTATAAGTAATAATAAAAAATGACATATGGAAAAATATTGAACACATGAAGAATGAGAGGTGCAAAAGGTCATGGAAAGTCATGACACCAGCTGAAATCTATCAGTAATCCTGCCACTTAATGATAAAGAATATCAGCTGGGTCAACTGATGGCTTATAAAATGGTGTCTCAATTACCAAGGTGCCACACAAGAAACGTCTCATGGTGGGTAAAACCAGTGAGATGTCTGCAGACCTTAACAGTTATGCCTGTGATCTGCATGTACCTTCATGCTCACTGCAGGCATTCCCAGCTCTGCTGCTATCTCCATCATGGCTATAGGAAGATGTGGCAAGACTGCTGGAATTTTAACCAGCTTTCAGAGTTCAGCTTCCTTGGGCAATCATCTGTGAGCTGGTGCTATTTTAGACTGCTCCTCCCTCCACTCCGGACCTGACCTTTTATTTAGTATGATTTAGTTTAGGTGCTTACAAGTTCTGTCTATGCTCTGTTGCTTGCTAGTGCTATCTGAATTATCTGTCCACCTGACTGCAAGTTCTGTTCGTATCAGTCTGTCTGTCAGTCCATTTAAGCTTCAATTTTGTCTTGTCTAATTTTGCCCTGGCTTACCTTCTGTTTGTTCCTGACCTCACCTCTTTAGCCTTTGTCTGTTATCTCTAAGGGGTACTTTACACGTTGCGACATCGCTAGCATTGGCTAGCGATGTCCAGCGCAATAGTACCCGCCCCCGTCGCACATGTGATATCTGGTGATTGCTGCCATAGCGAACATTATCGCTATGGCAGCTTCACACACACATACCTGCTCGGCGACGTCGCTGTGACTGCCAAACAATCTCTCCTTCAAGGTTGAGGTGCGTGCGGTGTCACTGCGACGTCACTAATCGGCCGGCCAATAGAAGCGGAGGGGCGGAGATGAGCGTGACATAACATCCCACCCACTTTCTCCCTTCCGCATTGCCGTCGGGACACAGGTAAGGAGATGTTTGTCGCTCGTACGGGTTTACACACAGCGATGTGTAATGCTGCAGGAGCGACAAACAACATCGTACCTGCGGTCGACCCGACATTATGAAAATGACCGACGCTACACAGATCACCGATTTTCGACGCTTTTGCGATCGTTTATCGCCGCATCTAGGATTTACACGTTGTGATGTCGTTACCAGCGCCGGTTGTGCATCACTAACGACGTGACCTCAACGATATTTCGTAAGCAATGTCGCAAAGTGTAAAGCCCCCCTAACAGTTTGCCCCCATCCTGATTGTGTTTGCAATGGTGTCTGAGTTCCATCTTTCGTTTCCTGTACCCTGACTCCTCTGGTCAGCTACTGCGGGTCCGGGGACTGCCCTGGAGTGGCTTCCTGTGGCTCAAGTCTAACTACACCACTTAGTCATGCTTCCTCTACAAAGGGCAAGCCTAGTTCCAGGTGTGCAGTGGTTCCACCACACATGTACTCAATACCTCTTCCAGCCAAAACAGTGAGGTCAGAAACACCACTGATACACTTGTTAGCATTGTTTTTTTGTTTTATCCCCATATCCATGCCCCATGTCCGAGCCTCATGTTTGAGGCCAAAGTCTTGCCTGGCTGTGGACTTTAGAACATCTCTTGTGGCCCGGAAACTTTTGCCTGTCTGCACCTATTGGTCTACAGTGTTTGAGGTCTCTGGAGTTTTGTCTGCTTCTCATCAATAGTCTTGGTTTCCTTCCATCAGAGTTCAGGTTTCCTGGCCAATTCTCTGTGAGCTGGTTCCATTTTACACTGTTTATCCCTGTACTCTGGGTCTGACCTTTTATTTAGTAGGTTTTAGTTTAGGTGCTTGCAAGTTTTATCTGTGCTCTTTTGCTTGCTAGTTCAGTCTGTATTATCTGTCCATCTGCTTGCAAGTTCTGTTTGTGTCTGTCTGGTCAATTCATTTAAATTTCCATTTTGGCTTGTCTGATTTTGCCCTGGCTTACCTCCATTATTGTTTCTGACCTCTCCTCTCTAGTGTTGCTATGTTATCTGTACCTGTTCAGTTTGCCCTGTATTCTGGGTTACTCTTTATATTTTCTGCACCTTGACTCCTTCACTCAGCTGCTGCAGGCCCAGCGACTGTCCTGACGTGGCACCTGGTGGCTACCTGTTGCTCAAGCCTAACCTCTCCTCCAGTGAAGATCAGGTAGTCACTTAAGGTGGTGTCACACACAGCGATGGCGCCAACGACGTCGCTGCTAAGTCACCATTTTCTGTGACGTAGCAGCGACGTCCCGTCGCTGTCGCTCTGTGTGACATTCAGCAACGACCTGGCCCCTGCTGTGAGGTCGCCGGTCATTGCTGAATGTCCTGCTTCATTTTTTGGACATTGCTCTCCCGCTGTGAAGCACACATTGGTGTGTGTGACAGCGAGAGAGCGACAAACTGAAGCGAGCAGGGAGCAGGAAGCCGGCTTCTGACAGCTTGCGATAAGCTGTAACCAAGGTAAACATCAGGTAAGCAAGCGAAGTGCTTCGCTGGTTACCCGATATTTACCTTAGTTACTAGCGTCTGCCGCTCTCAGGTTGCCAGTGCCAGCTCCCTGCTCCCTGCACACGTAGCCAGAGTACACAACGGGTAAATAAGTAAAGGTTTCCTTATTAACTCGATGTGTACTCTGACTAGGAGTCCAGGGAGCGAGCGCTAAGCGGTGTGCGCTGGTAACCAAGTTAAATATCGAGTAACCAGCGAATGGCTTTGCTTGGTTACCCGATATTTACCTTAGTTACCAAGCGCAGCATCGCTTCCACGTGTCACTGCTGGCTGGGGGCTGGTCACTGGTCGCTGGTGAGATCTGCCTGTTTGACAGCTCACCAGCGACCATGTAACGATGCAGCAGCGATCCTGATAAGGTTAGGTCGTCGTCGTGATCGCTGCTGCATGGCTACGTGTGACCCTAGCTTTAGTCATGCCCCTCCACAAAGGGTAAGCCCAAGTCCCATGAGGTAGTGGGTCCACCACACCTATACCCACTAATGATTCCAGTCGTAACAACAGCTTTATTGTGGCAAAACATACCGATGGCATTGGGTTAAGAAGAATTTCCAAACTACTGTAAGTTCCAGTGAGCACTGTTGGGGCTATAATTCGTAAGTGGAAAGAACATAATTTCATCATAAACTAACCACAACCAGTTCAAGCCACAAGATTTGTGAAAATTTGAGTGAAAAGAAATATCAGAAGTTGTCCAAGAGCCAAGAAACACCTGTGGAGAGCTACAGAAAGACTTGGAATGAGCAGGTACAATTGTTTCAAAGAAAACAATAAGTAATGCAAAAACAAAGGGCAGAGGGAAAGCTGGACACACGTGAGAGTGTGAGTCACCATAAATCCATGGAGTGCTGCGTTGATAAAAGGTAAGAATCGGCACATCCAGGAATATAAAATTTTTTATTCTTGGATGTGCCGATTCTTCCCTTCTTCGAATAAATAATGCACTCACCCTCCATGACCTGTATGTGTGGCGCCCGTGACCTGGTCAAGCACCACTGAGTACTGCACCCATGCTGGGACACTACTTCCGGGTAATCCTAAGGACCAGAATGAGGTGTGTATGCACAGACACATAGCAACCAGGTCTCCCACACCAGTAAATGGGACCCCTGGGCAGTCACTCTAGGGGACTGGCCTTCAATTTTTGTCAAGGGGTGTAGCGGAGTGGCTGGGAGCTAAAGTGCAGAGGTTGTCAGGAAAGGAAAAGGAGTGGTAGTGGAGCGCGGCTGTTGCTACGGGATATGCGCGCGGCCACTAGTCAGACACTGCACGTGAGGTAGTGACCATTAGCGGGGGAGAACGGTTACCAGTCAGTGAGTCAAAAAGACAGAGAGAGTCAGTCGAGTACGGGGACTGCTGGTGACTAGGCACGTACGGAGTACAGGTCCCTTGGGTAGATTTCAATTTATTGATCTGCTAAACCTGCCAGTGAGGGGACTACAGATACCTCACCAACCATACAGAGTCCGAGCCTCAGCAGCAACGCAGGGACCCATAAGGGGACAGAGCCAGGAGCCATCTCACTTGGTCCACGCTGCCGGCAAACGGGCCAAACACAGGGGAGAAAAGGCAGTAGCGACACCCTGGATAGACCCCACGGTACTTCAAGTCAGAGGTTATCCGAACAAAGAGTGCAAGGAAGGCGAGCTAATGGTTACCCTCAGACTGGCACGAAGGAACATTGGTTTTACCCGGTGAATCATAGCAATGCCCGGGTCAGATCATAATAACATCAAAAGTGAGTGAAATGCAGTTTAACGACTTTTGGACTGAGCCTGAGTTATTCCTGACCCGCTATTCTATACACCTGAGCCCCTGGGGCCTGCCTCACTCTCGGGAGGCCACACCATCTGACTGCAGACCCCATCAGCCCCAGACGCTCATAAAATCTGCAGTGGTGGTCATCCATATCCCTGACCGCAAGCCGTGAGTGGCGTCACGACACATCCATAATCTGACATACCTGTTTGCCATAATAAAGAAGCTCTGTGGCGTCCCTGAAGAGGAACAAGATCCCTGGGGTGACACAGCTTCCCATTTGGCGTCACGAACAGGATCATCACCCTTGGGCGACACATATGCACGCTCACCATGCAACACTCCACTGCTGAACAAAAAAGCATATTCAAGCGCATTTAAACTGTGGTCAACAACATGTAGAGAAGCCCATGAAATACAGGGAGAATATTGTCTGGTCAAATGAGACCAAATTTTATTTCTTTCGATGCTATAATACTCACCATGTTTGGAGTGCAAAAGGCACTGAATAGGACACTAATAACACTATACCAACTCTGAAGTTTGGAGGTGGGAACATCATGGTGTGGGGCTGTTTTTCAGCAAACGGCACTGGCAAACTTCATACAATGGAGTAAATAGAAAAAATCCCTTTCGGTGCTTCCGGAGGATGAATGGGATATCAGTGCAAGTTTGTAAATACTTCAAGAGCAAAGGTTTATTGTAAGGTTCGATTAAAAAACGGACAATTACAGACAACGCGTTTCAGCTAAAAGCCTTCATCAGGTATAGAGTATAGGAAGGATGAATGGACAAATGCACCGAGGCATTCTTGATAAAAATCTGCTGCCATCTACCAGGACGATGAAGAGGAAATGAGGGTGAACATTTCAGCAAGAAAATGATCTCAAACACCCAGCCAAGGAAACTCAATTAGTTTCAGCGAAAGAAAACAAATCTGCTAGAATGGCCCATCACCTGACCTGAATCCAAGAGTAAATTTATGGAAGGAACTAAAACTCAGAGTTCATAGAAGAAGCCCACGGATTTGAAGAGTCTTTGGCTTAAAGTCTCCCCTGAGCAATGCATACCACTAGTTTTTCCATACAGGAGACATGTTGAAGCTTTATCACCAACAAGGACTTTTGTACGATATTAAATCAATTTCAGTAAGGTGTTCAATACTTTTCACTGTGTCATTTCTCATTATTATGCATTGCTAAATTTATGGATATCTATGGTAGAATTTTTTGGTCCATGTGGATTGGATGGGCGTAACCAACATCTATTATGCAATTCATGTTATTTAACACCTATAGAAATATATTTATTTCGAAAAGTTATGATGTGTTCAATAGTAATTTCAACCGCTGTGCCTAAGTATACCCTAAGGGGTACTTTACACGTTGCAACATCGCTTCCTAAATATCGTCGGGGTCACGTCGTTAGTGACGCACATTCGGCGCCGGTAGCGACATCACAACGTGTAAATCCTAGGTGCGATGATAAACGATTGCAAAAGCGTCGAAAATCGGTGATCTGTGAAGCATCGTTCATTTCCATAATGTCGGGTCGACCGCAGGTACGAAGTTGTTTGTCGTTCCTGCAGCGCAGCTACACACATTGCTGTGTGTAAACCCACAGGAGCGACAAACATCTCCTTACCTGTGTCCCGACGGCAATGCGGAAGGGAGAAGGTGGGCGGGTGTTATGTCCCGCTCATCTCCGCCCCTCCGCTTCTATTGGCCGGTCGATTAGTGACGTTGCGGTGACGTCCCTGTGACGCTGAACGCACCTCCCCCTTGAAGGAGGGATAGTTCGGCAGTCACAGCGACGTCAACGAGCAGGTATGTGAACCTGCCGTAGCGATAATGTTCACTACGGCAGCAATCACCACATATTGCATGTTCGACGGGGGCGGGTGCTATCACGCTCGGCATCACTAGTCGATGCTAGCGATGTCGCAGAGTGTAAAGTACCCCTAACAGTCATCCTATACATTCCTATGATCTTTTAATGGTAGGAAAAAAGAATATATTACTGGGGACTACATAATATACCGTCATAGATTTTGAACTCCCAAATTGTTTTTCATCTTGCATGCTGTAAATACAAAGGTAACACTCAGTGCCGTGGAACCAGCCTTAACATATCCAATGAAACGTATACTACAATCCAAATTACATGCAGATTTCATTGTTTGCCTATGAATTAATTAAATCTACATTATTTCCGTATTTTTTACACTGTGAGTAAATGAGACTTGTTATGGGATGTTAGTGTCAAGTCCATAGACCAAATCCTGCAACAAAAGCACAATGTGTTAATCCAGACTTTTGAACAGAACATTAATGCATTAATGATTGCTAATTAAATTTCACATTTTACATAGAGATCTTATATTTCTGTTTGGCCATGAAAACCCAAGTCCCACTGAAAGGTTCTCTGACACTAAGGGCTCGTGGAGATGGACGGATTTTCGGTTTTAGTGCTCTCCGTCAAAAAATCGGATTGCTCTCGGACCAATGTTATGCAGAGGCGCGCTGCAGACGAACAATTTTCTTCACACTTCATTTTGACGTGGGAAAAAAATTGTAGCATACGCTATTTCCCTGCAAGAAACTTATGACACTCGCTATTTCAAGTGAATTAGATAAAAATTCTAATTCCCAATTGTCCTTGAATCAGTAATCTCATGCAATATTAGATTTGCATGTGTGGGAATAGTGCCCATCAAACAGCATGTCACAGTGGTCGCCAATTACACTTATTAGTGTGCTGCAACCACTTGGGAGCACAGGAACACAGGGAGGATGTAGTGCTCCTAAGAGCAGTTTAGCGCAAGCCCACTAGAGGTCACTAGCACCAGTGCAGGGATGTAATAGAATGGTCGATAATCTGAAGGTCAGTGCCAGGATGTCATGTCTGTACAGAGAAGCAAGAGAAGCCGAAGTCAGGTGAGAACGGAGGGTCTGAATCCAGGACGTCAAGTCAAGAGTCGATGGGAAGCAGAGCCGTAGTCAGAGCACAAAGTAAGTATAGAGGAGGGAGCGGATTGAGGATAACAGGTGGAGAGAAGGTAGGGAGACGGTGAAGTCAAAGAAGACGGGACGGACGGAGGTCAAGGGAAGGAGTACTGGACAGCAGGACAAGATCAGAACAAATGGAGACCAGGAAGGGCACACTGCAAAGCAGGAACTATTACTGGTGGCGTTCCAACAGAAACAACTCCAAGATAAACTAGCGTCACTCCCAGAACAAGGCAAAACAGAATAGGCTCCTCCCAAATGACCTAACCCCGGAGGATATCGACAGCAGTTAAACAAACCCATACAGTGGCTCTGCAGTTGTGAGTCAAGATAATTAGGGTGAAAATCTTCACGGCAAGGTAGGGCTTACAACATACAGACAATAGGATGGTATATTTCCTTCTTTCCTCCCCCTCCAATTTTCTCAAAAATTCCCCCAGGATGTTTTCACTATCCCTGGTTTACTAATTCAAGTACAATTGTGAATTAGATTTTTTTATCTACTAATCATGTTTTTATTGATATGAACAAAAGTAACATTTTAGGTAGTGTAATTTCTGTAAATTAACTTCTATTTCTTATAGATGATTTATTAGACCTTCATGATTGAATATCATGGGAAAAATAAAAGCAGGCAAGTACATATACACCAACTAGTGAAGCAATTAGCCAGATTGTGTTCAACTAATGAGTAGTTTAATATTTTGCTAAAGTAATTTATTGTCACATGGAGTTTTGCAGAAAACTCGCCGACTATCGTGGCGGCATCATACGTTGTTACCTATACCAACAGGTATCTGTACCACCCCCGTGTCAGCGGCCGAGCCGCTCGGATTCGGAGCCGCGGTGGCTCGAGAGGTCTCCGGACCCGGGGGTCCGCGCGGATACTCGAATTAAAAAAAGAGAGGGGGAGTATGTACAGGAGATTAGAAAGTTTGTGACGCCACCCACGGTGTGTGGTAATGTAGGAGACCACCGCTGCTGTTGGGGGAGCCCGGTGGCGATGGTGTAGCAGCAGGATGTTTAACCCCTCTGTGGGTAGGGGGTTTTTGCCCCAGGCCCGTTGGGGAGTTGGAGATTGGGGTGCCGTTGGGTAGAGGAAAAGGGGCTTTTCAGCGTACTCAGTCCAGGAATAATAACACCGACAGCTTGTAAACCAGAGTTCTGAGCACTACTGCAGCCTGAAGGGAGCACGCTGGGTCCGTGGCCTTAGTGTTGCTGTTAGCCTGTGGACTTTTCCAGGGCACCTTCTCACTAGTTGGACCCTCAAGCTTGAAACTCTTCGGGTACCGCTCACCCGTATGGCTAACGGAGTGAGCTTGCTCTCAAGGTTCACGCGTAGGATTTCTTTGGACTGTATTTGGGAAAATCCTATCCCATCAGTGCGCTAGTACCCCGATTTTGGAGCGGATTGGGGATAAATCTTGAAGTCTTCACCCCATCGGGTAAATTACCAGGACGCGTGAAGCTACTTCCAAGCTTAGGGCCAACATACCCAGTCGTGCCCTGGCCCCTACCAGTACCTCCTCGGCAGACCGTGCCCCTTGACGCGATCCCCTGTGACCAGGGTTCCAGCTCCTACCAGGCCCAGACCAACTTCTGCCACCTAGTAAACTCCAGGAGCCCTGCTCTGGACCAGTGACCTCTCTCTCCCAGACAGTCACTTTCCACCTCCTACTCCTTTCACTCCTGTTTCACTTCTATGTCACTTTCTCACTTTCCCCTACCAACCCCCATATGGGCGGTCCTATTCCCTTCAGGCCCCCCAATAGTATGTCTGGTGGGTTCGGTGTAAAGTGTTTCTAGGATTTTGACTGGCTACGCTGTTAGCAACACCAAAGGACCAGGATCCGTAACCAAGGAGGAGTGGATACTGTGCAGAAGGGCAGATTGCACAATACCCTGTGACGACCTGATAAGCCAGGGCGTCACATGTCCACCTCCAATCTCTATAGTCCTTTGATGGGCACCACAACCTGGCTGCAGCAACAGATCCTCACCTTTCAAGGTCACAGCACCAACTCACTAACCAAGCATGAGGCTCACTCTTCTACCTTTCCTGGGATCAGCCCCTGATTTAGAACAGGTGATCATATCCAATCCCATTAAACATTTGTTATATGTAACCCAAAGTATGCAGAAGGTTCCAGAAGCCCAGTCTGAAAAGATGTGTATAGGTGAAGCCCCCTGCAGAGAGGAACAAAAAGGAACAGCTCCGCATTTGATGCAGTATAATGAATCCTACCGTAGGCCTGATAACATGGAGGGCAACTAGGATGACACACTGTTAAAACCCCTTCCCCCTTACAATTGTGTACAGACAAGTGATCTTAAAGTGAAAAGCAAGCAAATCTCTAATGAAACAACAATAAGATTGACGTAACCAGTTATTCATGCTGGAAAAAGTCCAATAGTCTTTAGTTCATGGCCAGCTCCTCACATGTACTATATAATCGCTGGAATTTTCACTGATCACCACACAGTTGCTCTAAAGTCCCTTTTTAGAATGTATTGGTAAGATGCAAGCATTACTACCGCTCTATTTACTGTCCATGAAAATGATGGTGATAGTGCTAAATTATGGATAGTTAATGTACTTCTCATCTAAGTAATTTAGTTACACTTATTCCAATACCATACTGATATTAAAACATGGTTAGGTTGTTGAAATTAATCCTAGAAGTGGTGATGAACAGACCTGGGTTATAAAAGTTCGGTTCCGTATGGTTTCAAAAGTATCTGGGTGCCGGACCCAGGCCTGGAGTTCTCAGGGAACTTTGATTAATGATCTGGATCCAGCAACTCGGTAAATAAAAAAATAAAGGAAAAATAAAAATAAAGCAAGCGCTTCATACATACCGAGTCTCCGGCGCGGCTATTACTGCTTTTGGCCAACTCATTCTTTGTCCGGGGCCACTCACTCTACTTCCAGGGCCACTCATTTACCTTCATGCATATTCATTACTTCCCCCACCCATTGGCAGTCCTGACATCTCTGATTGGTTGCGGTCACACAACGCCCCCAGCCAGTGTGGCAGCATGTCTGGCTGCTTGCAATCCCAGACTCTGTCTGCGTGTACTGTAGATTGGTGTAAAAATACATAAATAAATAAAAAAATGTCCTATGGTCCCCCATATTATGATACCAAGCACTGATAAAGCATATGGCTACAGGCTGCAGTCCCCAGCCGTGCGCTTATCTTGGCTGTGTATCAAAATAAGAGAAACCACATGAGGCTTTTTTTTAAGTATTGAAATGAATAATTAAAAAAAACAGCATGCAATCCCCTGCACTTTTGATACCCAGCCATGATAAAGCCCGACAGCTGGGGGACGGTATTTTCAGGCTGGGAAGAGCCCCTCCAGGCTAAAAATAGCAGCCTGCAGCCGCCCAGGATTATTGCATCTATTGGATGTGACAATCTTGGAACTTTACCCAACTCATCCTGATTGCCCTGGTGCTGTGGAATTTAGGGTAATAAGTGGTTAATAACAGCTCTCAGCTGCCACTACACCCTAAATTAGTAATGGGAAGCATCTATGAGACCCCCATTACTAATCTGTAAGTGAAAAGAAAAACAGAAAGCCCTCTTTATTAACCCCCAAAACACTTAGAAGGTTCCGCAACGATTCCAGCCTCAAAATACCAGCCCCAAGCTGTCGCCTTTATCATGGCTGGGTATCAAAATTGGTGGAGACCGCAAACCATTTTTTAAAATTATTCAATTATTTGAACAATTAAAAAAAAAGCCGCATATGGTTCTTCTTATTTTGATACATAGCCAAGAAAAGCTCATGGTTGTGGGCTGCAGCCTTTAGCCATATGCTTTATCTGTGCTGGGTATCATAATATGGGGGGCCCTACGACTATTTATTTATTTTTACTCCAATCTACAGTGATCTGCAGACAGGGTATGTGATTGCAAGCAGTCAGACGCTGTCACACAGGCTGGGGGCGCTGTCTGACAGGAATCAATTACAGAAGCCAGGCCTGCCGGTGGGCAAGGAAGCAGTGAATATGCATGAGGGTAAATGAGTGGCCCCGGAAGAAGAATGAGTGGTCATAAAGCAGTTACAGCGGCACCGGAGACTCGGTAAATATAGCGCGCTTGCTCTAATCTTCCTATCGCTTCTACCTACATAGACTTATATGGGGACCGGCGTCCGGCCAGATATCCGGGATCAATTCCGAGCAGGACCCGGTCTTTTTTTTTTTAAATCCGGTTAGTCCCACGATCCCTGGATATCTGCGAGTTCGCTCATCACTACCTAGAAGTCAATCATGCTCATTAGCTTCTTACAAAACACTTCTTTGTTCAGAGGAATGTTGAAACAACCCAACAATGATCAGTTCACCAATTTGCAAAATATCCTTCCTGACCCCTATTGTCAGCTAGGATTTACATATTTATTACAGATGATTGAATCAATCTGAATAGATTTTTTATGAAATTTGAACAATTTGCAATTAAATTCATGTGTATTGTTAAGAAATAAAAAAAAGCCTGGTGCCATTTCACACATTGCTGAAAATGGCATCAAATAGACAAGGAGCTCACATGATATCAGATGAGGCTTGAACTTAACCTAAATACCTTGTAGCAATCACATTACGAAGGTATAGTGCAACCAATCAGGGTGGTCTATCACAGGCCCCGTAAAAGCTTAGGGTAGGGAAAGCAGTGGCCATTGTAACATTTTACAGTCAAGCAATAAGAGGTCAGGTTGCAGAGCTCATCATTACAGATAAGAATAAAAATACCTAAAGGCTGAAATACACGCAGCGACATCGCTAGCGATGTTGCTCGTGAAAGCACCCGCCCCCGTCGTTTGTGCATCACGGGTAAATCGCTGCCCGTGGCGGACAAAATTGCTAGTACCCATCACACATACTTACCTTCCTAGCGATGTCACTGTGGCCGGCAAACAGCCTCTTTTCTAAGGGGGGCGGTTCGTGCGGCGTCACAGCGACGTCACACGGCAGGCGTCCAATAGAAGCGGAGGGGCGGAGAGCAGCTGCATGAAAGTCACACCCACCTCATTGCCGGAGGACGCAGGTACGGTGTTGTTCGTCGTTCCTAGGTTGTCACACGTAGCGATGTGTGCTGCCTCAGGAATGACGAACCTGTGTCCAAAATAAGCAACGATTTTTGGGAAATGGACGACGTGTCAACGATCAATGATTTGGTAGTATTTTGCATCGTTAGCGGTCACTCGTATGTGTCACATGCAACGACATCGCTAACGAGGCCGGATGTGCATCACGAATTCCGTGACCCCCAACGACATCTCGTTAGCGATGTCGTTGTGTGTAAAGCGGCCTTAAGGCTAGTGTCTCACGACCATTTTTCTCTCATCTGGGTAAATCAGTCCGATTATTCTACTCACACTCTAATCAGAGTGTGGTCAGAGTGCGATCTGATTTTCTCGGATGTGGAGAAAATGGGAAAAAAAAATCCCCATCTCTCCATTCTGTCAGTCCGTGAAAATAGGAACACTCGAATGACATCCGAATGCAGATTTTTTTTCCATGGACTTATTGGCTTGCATGGCCTGAGTGCAATCCAATTAATGGAGGCAAATTGTACATTCTGCAATTTTTTTCCTAGGATAGACTTGGTCTGAGGAAAAAAATCGGACATGTGCGCAGCTTGATAGAATAACGTTGAACAGTATTGATTTTTGATCCTGAAGAAGGGGTAAATGCACCCTGAAATGCGTTGAACATGTATTATCTTACATTGATTCTCAGTGATCATTCAGAATTTGGCAGGGCAGATTAACCCCTTTCAACCTAACTTGCACAATACTGTTAATCTCGGGATCTGCGGCAGCTGATAATTGGAATTGGATGCTCCTCATAGTGGTTGTGTCTCACAGAACCTCATCAGGTTAGTGAATCTTTGAAAATCTTTCCACCTTAATAACACCAGGTAAGACACTATTTTCACCTTCTTGTTTTTTCAGTCTTTTCACTTCTATCAAAAACTTTCAAATCTATTTTCTATCAAAACCCAGCAAAAAAGTTTACAGTCAACATTGGCCCCAATTTCTTCGTTCTCTTTTCCTGATTTAGCTTTGGGACATTATATTAAGACATTTGAAAATTCCCTTGATAAAACTGCTCTTCCAACTCACAAAACAAACTGGCACATACGATGAACACCTTGGCACAGTTAGCAAAAACGTCTTCTCCAGCAGTGCTCGAGGTGTGCTGTACATCTATGGAGAAAATCTCTTGCGCCAGAAGATTTCATTCATTCTAACGTCATGCTCAAAATATATAACTCTGTCCTTCATCTCAACCAAGCTAGCCTACTTCACTACCTTCATCACCTCATTGTCCAACAATCCAAAATGACTCATGGACATTTTTCATTCTCTCCAAAGTCCTTAAGTGCAGTCCCCAATCACCAACCTCAGAATTGACAATTTGGCCACTTATTTCAAAGAACAAAATTGACCATATTCAAAAGGATATTTTCTCCCAATGTCCTATTTAGATGGATCCTATTTTCTCCTACACTGCAATAAGTTCACTTTCTGTCTCTGAACAGCTGACACAGAAGAAGTAACTAGGCTCCTCGCTTCTTCTCACCCTACTACCTTACACCGGTGACTCTTTTCCCTCACATCTCCTCTAGTCCCTCTCCTTGGCTGTCACCACTAGCAACTAAAATATTTAACAAAAAACTAAATAGTTTTCAAAGCCAGCTTACCCGTACACTCCTGTGTATGGATTCCAGTATCAATCCAGAAGATAGTCCACACGGAAAACCAGAGCAGGAGCCAGCCACGGAAAATCCAAATGAAAAAACTTTATAACTCCAGCGGACAAATTTGAGGATGCAGGTATATTTTAAAAAATTTTTTGCATTTGCAAATCTTTATTTTGAAAAACTTCCATAAAATTGGAACCACACTTCTGGGCGGTAAAGGAAAGAGATTAGGAGTGGTAGCCTGCTTGGACTACGCGTTTCGGCGTACAAGCGCCTTCTACATGGTCTAAGACCGCTGGAGTTATAAAGTTTTTTCATTAAAATATTTAACCTCTGTCAGCCAGTATCTTTTCCACCTTTTTCAAACATCCCATCTTAACCCCTTAACTAAGATGTTTTTGTATAAAATCTGCCCTTCATTTCTAAACTACTGGAACGCTTGGTCTACTATATTCTAATCTGCTATTTTTCAATTATTTTTCTTCTTGAGCCTTTACAATCTGGCTTCAGCTTTATACACTTTACTGAAACTGCCCTTAATAGTGTTTAACAATTTACTAACAGTTAAATCTACCGATCACTACTCCCTGCTGATTCTCCTGGATCTCTCTGGTGGATTTGACCCTTTGATCAACAGATCATCCTCAGTATGCTGCACTCAATTGGTCCCAAGGACACCACGCTCTCCTGGTTCTCCTCCTACCTCTCTGACCGCTCCTTCACTCTATCATTTCTGGCTCTTCTTACTCTCCTCCTCTTCTTGTTCCTGTTGGGGTTTCTCTGAGTTTAGTCCTAGTTCCCTAGATCTTTCCTTCATACATAACTTATATTCGAAGAATAATCCGCTAATTTGCTTTTCAGTACTAAAGAATCCCGGTGTTTTTTTGTCCACTTTTTACCATCATGTCATCCTTCTAACTGGAACTGAATCTGTCTAAAATGTAACTCATTGTGTTTTCTCCCTCCAGCAACCTACCTAAACTGCAAATTGCCATTTCTGTCGGTGGTTGTACCATAACTCCCAAGAAGCATGCCGATTGTTGTGGAGTTATACTTGACTAAGATCTTCATTCCCTATATCAAGTCACTAGCTCGCTCAGATGACATGTTTTTTAAGAGCAGGTTAAAAGTCTTTAATCTTACCTTTGACATTACAAAAAGGCCTACTGTTGTTCTGATTCATTCTTTCCTGGACTACTGTCACAGTTAATTAATCTGTGTCCCTCTTATTAAACTCTCCCCTTTCCAATCTATCCTGAATGCAGCAGCCAGGGTCATATGTCTGACCAACGGCTACACTGGTGCCTCCACTCTGTGCCAATCATTGCACTAGTTGCCCATCCACTACAGATGACAATATAAGCTTATCACTCTTAACTGCAAAGCTCCCTAAAGTTCTGCATTGCTCTATATCTTCTCTAACATCTCTGTTTATCACTTTATCCTTGCGTTCTATTCTATTAATGATTTAAGACTCATAAAGCAGGGGAAATCGAGTGTATGCTTTGCTATCACCAAAGGAACCAATGTTGATTATTTCATTTCTTTATTCTTTGTTCAGGTCAACACGTTTCAGAAATCATGGTCTCCTTCATCAATACATCAAAGAAACATCAACCTAGGTTAACTTAAAGGGGACGAATAATATTGCACGCCCCAATTTTCAGTTTATTAATTTTTATAAAAGTTTAAAATAAGCAATACATTGTGTTCATCTTCACAATTGTGTCCCACTTGGTGTTGATTCTTCACCATAACATAAAAAAATGTTATCTTTATGTTTGAAGCCTGAAATGTGGGAAAAGGTTGAAAACATCAAAGGGGCCGAATAGTTTCGCAAGGCACTGTATCTTTACTTATATGGATACTGGCTGATAACTGCTTAATGTAGCTTTATTTGGCTAGACCATGCACAGCAATCACTTTTTACCTATTGTGTCCCCTGTTTCCTCAAAGATTGTAAGCGTTTGAGCAGAATCCTCACTTTGCGTGTTTGAATTGTTGAACAATGTATTGCTGTGTAAAATCTTATATAGTTTATACATGTCCCCTGTAATTTGTAAAGTGCTGCAAAACATGTTGACGCTATAGTACTAAAATTATTATTTATTATTATAGTTCTTACAAGTTCTTTCCAACAGTGGACATAAACAATGCACAGAAGCTGACCGGGATCACTGGAGCGCACTATTTGCTCTCGATCCCTAACAACTTCAGTGCTACTTTGCTCGTCCAATGCTGCTGATGTGTCGCGGGCGGAGGGGGATGCGCTCGCCACGCTTGGGTCCGGGGCTTCTGCTGCTGCTGCTCGGTGGCTCAAGCGGTGGACCGGACCCGGGGACTCGAGCAGTGCTCCTCACCTGTGAGTGAAAAGGGGGTGGTTTGGTTAGGGAGATTGTTCGTGACGCCACCCACGGGTCGTGGTGATAATGGCACCACCGCTGCTGGTAATGGGGATCCCGGGAGAGATGGTAGGGTGCAGCTGAGATGCTGTCCCCTCCGTGGGTAGGGGGGTTTTGGCGTTCCCGGGGCTCGGTGGTAGTGACGGGGAGGCTGGATGGCTGGGGTACAGGGACTGCGCGGCGCAGTGCCGGACGGCACTGGTGTACTCACTCAGACAATCACTGACAGAGTCTCTGGTAAACCAAAACGGCCGGATGGACGGGTCCCGCAGCCGGCTGCAGTGTTGTTGTTGTTGAGCTTTCCCTGGACGGCTGATGGTGGCTGTCTTTCCCTGCACCTTTTAGAATGTTCTTGACTCCTGTGGTTGCCCACCGGTAGTCTGCTCACTGGCGTATAGGTGCCGTACGAGCCCGTTTTGCCCGCAGGCGCTGGCCCTTGGATCTCTAGCCTGTGGCGGTGGCTGTATATCCTCTCTGGGTGGACGGTTGCCTTCAATCGGGACTTGGTAGTTGGGAAACCCCTGGGGTTCCTGTCACATTCGGATTTGACTATTGATGGCTCCAAGCCTGGTCGGGGTCCGATGGCCCTGCCTGTGTGCTTAGCGTTCCCCGGTCCGATACCGGCGGGCTGACGCCCGACCCCGGTCCTTATGGCTATGCGGAGTTCCACTAACTCCTGCAGACGGCCGCCACCGTCTGCCAACCTTGCTGTTAGTGTCTGGGCTCCAACCCAGACACCCAAGTGTTCACTCCTCTCTCTTTCACCTCCAAAACTAAACTGTCACTTTTCGCGTCTCCAGGCCTGTGAACTCCTCGGTGGGTGGGGCCAACCGCCTGGTTCCGCCCCACCTGGTGTGGACATCAGACTCTGGAGGGAGGCAACAAGGGTTTTGTGTTTGGCTGCTGTAACTGCCTAGGGTGGGGTAGTGTGTGTTGGTATGTCTGTGACTACCTGGCTAGTCCAGGGCGTCACAGATGCATAGCTGTTTCTCATACATAATTTTTTTGGAGGTTTCTGCTATATTTTGGGGGTACTTTCTTTCCTTGAAAAGGGTCTTCTGTATCTGTTCTGCTGTATTTTATTCACTTTTTAACATGAATAGCCGTAGCTGCCTGGACACTTTTTTTAATGAACTGTAAATAGGTGTCATGGTCGTCTCTCTGTTGTAAATATTAGTGACAGATTCTGGGCCAGAATCTTTTTGCCTGGAGACTCTGCAGATTAAATGTATTCCCTTTCCTTTGGGAAGGAGAGGATTAATGTATTCCTTGCCAGCAAAAATTTTCATTACCTTCCCATGTGTTTCCGATTTGGACCATTCCCAGTCCCTATATATACTTTCTGATTCCAGTAGCGAGTGCCAGTTGATCTCTTTCTCATTTGGATGCTTGGCCTGGAGGTGGAAGGAGCTGGTGGAACTTCTCTGAAAGTTGCTGTGTAGGCTGCAGTCTTGGTGCTGTGTTTCCCCCAGTCTGTCTTTCTTTCCCTTGGTGATTTATTAGATCAGCGGTGAGGCTAGTGTCTCTCGCCTGTGAGCTCACTAGCCAGGGCTATTACAAGGTTTGCCAGAGTCTCAGGTATCCTGTTCAGTGACAGGTGCTGTATAGGAACTGGCTAGGAGTTTAGGGTACAGCTGCAGTTGAGTGAAGGAAGTGTTCCATCTTTCCCCTTACTAGCGCTAGGGCCCATCATTGTTAAAGTGTACCCCTTGTATTGTAGAGTGTGTTATCGTGCGCCATACTTTTGGTGACACTAGGGCTTAGTTTTGGAGTAGAACTTATATTTCAAGCATAATCCCAAAATCCTGACAAAATCTTTCTAGGGCTTATTTTCAGGGTAGGTCTTATTTTTAGATAAAAAACACAATTCAGTCCAGAAAGCATGAGACTGGGGCAAGGTACAGCCTTGAAAATATATTGTTTGACAAAACCTTAAACTTGGTTGCTCTATGCTCTTAAGTTTATGCCTTAGTAGACATACTGGGCATTGTTAACATCATAAATGGGTTTTCTGCTGGAAACTATTCTCTATGTAGACTCGATTTTGCCTTTGTCAAGCAAGAATGACAAAATCAGCTGTTTGTAAGGATTCCAAGGAGTGATAAAATCAGCTAATTGTCATGTAGAATGCATTCTGGAAGAAGCCTTACTAATATCAACTCTGAAAAATGCTAAGATATTCTTCTTTTAATAAATATTTCTTTGTAATATAGTTTTATACAAGGTACAAACCTTGCATATAAAATTTGTTATTTAGCTTGAGATGCTTTGGCTGGTTTCAGGGAAAAGCAGAAAAGAGGAAATTTTTCACAGCCATGCTGAGCTCTGAGACTTGTAGTCGAAACAGTTACCGACATGGTGACTGAACATATAGGAAATGACAGGACTAATTTTTACTGTCACAAGTTGTTATATGGCGTGCAGCTGTTCTGATTCTGCAGTGTTTTTATGTGAAAAGTGATCACGAAATTCAATAATAATCCACCTAGGCAACAGGACAGGCTACGAATGGCTGGTATTCAAGAGAAAATGAGAAAACTCTACTCTACTGGTCACTGGAAAGACCAAATTGTTGATTCAAAGCTGGCGTTGGTGTCATATTCACCTTATATAAGAGTAAGTGATGGGCGAACGTGCCCGCCACAGCTTGTTACGCCATCAAGCCTCAAATTGCATTGACCCAACTCAATGCTCGATCAAAAACGAGAAGTGGTGAGCAAGATCACCCATGACTAATCAGAATCCCTACTTCTGCAAAGCTTATAATTGCATGTCTAAACTACAAACTATCTGTATTTATGTTAACCCCCTTTACTCCATGTTTTTACACTTTGGTAAAATGGTGAAAATTGTGCAATGCCACTATTGTTTTTTGAGGTTTTGTTGTGTGATAAAAATGACCTAGAAACTGTCATGGTGGTCTCTCTGTGACAGGTTCAGGACCTGAGTCTCATTTTGTTGGGAGTCTCTTTATAATTAATGTTTCTCTTCTTCGGCACTGAAACAGTTAGTGTCAGTTTTGTTGCCAGTAGCTTTCCAGCAGTCCGTGTCTGGTTAGCATACCACTCACCTTTAAGTAGTGGCTTTACCTAGCTACCTTTGATCTTGATAGAACTCATTCTACTCTGGCCATCTTGGTGTAAGGAACTCCTGGGGTACTGTCCTGTGCCCTTCCATCGGCTATGTTGGAGTCTCCCTCTAGCCGTGAATTTTGGTGTTTGTATCCTTCTGTTGATAGCCCTGTCTGTCTTTCCTTCTCTTCCATGTTTATTAGCGCAGTGGTGGGGCTAGTGTCTCTCATCGGCCATCTCACTAGCCAGGATAGCTGTAAGGCTAGTGAGGAATAAGGTATCCAGCTCGGCGATGGTTTGATTAACCCCGTATAGGGACGCTAGGGAGCTCAGGTACAGCTTGAGAAACCTGGTTTTCCAAGCCATTGTGAGTTCGTCAAATTAGCATTTTTTAATGCTTGGAAAAGAAAAATCAAAAGTTTGTAAGAAAAAAAAGTTTGGTTTATGATGACACTTTCCAAAACCAAACTAGAATATAAAAAACAATAACAAATCAGGTATAGAGAACCAAGTTAGTTTTAGGAATATATCTTATTATTAACCCCTTCAGCCCCGGGGCACTTTCCGTTTTTGCGTTTTTGTTTTTTGCTCCCCTTCTTCCGAGAGCCGTAACTTTTTTATTTTTCCGTCAATCTTGCCATATGAGGGCTTGTTTTTTGCAGGACAAGTTGTACTTTTAAATAAAACCATGAGTTTTACCATATGGTGTACTGGAAAACAGCAAAAAAAATCCAAATGCGGAAAAATTGCAAAAAAAGTGTGATGGCACAATAGTTTTTGGGATGTTTTATTCACGGTGTTCACTATATGGTAAAACTGATGTGTGGGCATGATGCCTGAGGTCAGTGCGAGTTTGTAGACACCAAACATGTATAGGTTTACTTCTATCTAAGGGGTTAAAAAAATTCACAAGTTTGTCCAATAAAAGTGGCGCACGTTTTGCGCCATTTTCCGAAACACATAATGTTCTTATTTTTTGGGATCTATGGCTCAGTGATGGCTTATTTTTTGTGTCTCGAGCTGACGTTTCTAATGGTACCATTTTTGCGCAGATGCTACATTTCGATTGCCTGTTATTGCATTTTGCGTAAAACTTGCGGCGACCAAAAAACGTAATTTTGGCGTTTGGAATTTTTTTGCCACTACGCCGTTTACCAATCAGATTAATTGATTTTATATTTTGATAGATCGGGCATTTCTGAACGCGGCGATACCAAATATGTGTATATTTATTTATTTTTTAACCCTTTCATTTTCAATGGGGGGAAAGGGGGGTGATTTGAACTTTTAGGTTTTTGTTTTTTTTTATTTTTTAAAACTTTTTTTTTCCTTTTTTTTATTTTACTAGTCCCCCTAGGGGGCTATAGCGATCAGCAATCCGATCGCTCTTATCTATCTGCTGATCACAGCTATACAGCTGTAAACAGCAGATACAGTCACTTTCTTTTTCCCTCTGCTCTGTGCCGAGGGAAAACGAAAGTGAAACATCATAGCTGCAGGCGTCATCACATGACCCTGTGCTACGATGGAAACCACCGATAGTCACGTGATCACGCACGTGACTTCCGGTGGGGGCGGCGGTAAGTAAAAAACATGGCCGCGCGCATTTAGATCTTGCTGCCAGACTTTGGTAGCAAGATTTAAGGGGTTAATGGCCGCGGGTGGAAGCGATTCCACCCGCGGCTAGCAGGCGCACATGTCAGCTGTTGAAAATAGCTGATATGTGTGCCGACCACCGCCTGCCCGCGGCAGGGGGCGGGGCTCAACGGGACACGCTCCATGACGGATATATCCATCCATGGTCGTGAAGGGGTTAAACATTCCAAAAAACAACCTTTATTATCGTATTTTTCGTTTTATAAGATGCACCGGATTATAGGACCCTAAATTTAGAGGGGAAAAAAGGTACAATAAAAAAAATGGGGTCTCATTTATAATCCAGTGGTGTCTTACCAGGGGCAGGGGGAGTGGCAGCGATGGTGGAGTGGAGTCACAGGAGGCAGGGGTGATGGTGGAGTAGGGTGATGCTGTGGGTGGTGCAGCCGATGCTCACTACGGGCACTGTGAGGCAGGTAACATCCAGAAACTATCAGCTTAATGACAAGCTAAGATTTTATCTGCGCACGCGCCACCTCTTGGCACCATTGTCCTTAAGGCTACTGCTGGAAGAACAATGGGTCGGAGGTGGCATGTGCGCAGGGGAGGCGCCACCTCTGGGCACCATTGTCCTTAAGGCTACTGCTGGAAGATCAATGGGCCGGAGGTGGCATGTGCGCAGGGGAGATCTTGAGCTGAGAGCTCCATCTGAACACGCACTGGCTGCCATTATTTGAAGCTTGCACCGTCGACATTTTCAGAATGGCCCCTTCCCCATCCCCCGCAGCAAGCACCTGCACCACCGTGCCCGCAGCATTTCCCCTACCTCCTGTGACCATTCTCCACCACCTCCCGGTAAACTACATTCGGATTATAAGACGCACCCCTCATTTTCCTACCAAATGTTTGGGAGGAAAAGTGCTTTTTATAATCTGAAAAATACAGTATATATTAATAAAACCACCTAGAAAAAAAAGGAATACAAAGCACAAACATAAATGAACATAAAAAGTGAATACCTGAAATAATATGAGACATTCGCCACAAGATAGTATAACTGAGAGGAATGAATTTGTACAAAGATAGGGGCCAGATCCCTGCTCCCTAAGTGGGTGCTGCCCCTACCTGACAATGGAGCTTAACACCCTAATTTAGTATGGTTCCCCCATTCCTCAATGGCTATCCCTAATGGCTGACCCTACATTTCCTAATATACTACAAAAGGGTGAGCAAATTCAAGTATATAGGTATTGGTTCTTATGAAAACAATATTAAATACACTGTATAATGCAAAGATAGATATAAATATCTTGTTACTTATCCGACATCCTCCTAATAATAAGGTGTTGGGTGCCAGTCAGCTGATATTTTCAGAATATGATGTCCCATAGTTCTTCCATCGCTCATGTATTGGCCAATGCATGTGAGCCCTGCCCTGCTCCTGACCAATCCTGATCTAATTCCCACTCCCCCAGGGAGGGACGTGACAGGAGTGTGATGAAATCCACAGAAATAAGGCCAAAACTCTGTCAAACAGCAAGCAGACACAAAGGTAAAGACAATAAGAAGATTAGGAGGAAAAACAAAAGCAGGAAGGAAACTTCAAAACAACAGAGGTAAACTCCACAACTGCACCAAGCAAAGAGCACAAGTTTCACCAGTAAGTCTGGGACGTCACACCTCACAGGCCAACATAGAATAAACTATAGCTGACATGGGTGGAAGGTTTCAACTAACATAAATAGGAGGGGAGCAGATGTGATAGGCCTTCCCACAACATGTGACCGAAGGAACAAACAGACCAGCAGAGATTAACTCTGGCTAGCCTGCTTATGAATCATCACACAGCAGGTTGATGCCCGAGTATGCATTTGTTGATCCCAGACACCAGATAAACCATCAGGTGGAGTATCAGAATCTGAAATCTGAACAGCGCCCAAAGCTGCCATGACAGTCGGTAAACTTTGTGCAAAACTCTGTGGGACACTTATTCACATACTCTTAGAACTTTGAAGAGGTCTGACTGCTTAGTTTATTAGCTAAGCTAGTGCCATTATTTGTCTCAGATGACACATTGACAGGGAAGTTGTCTAGCTTAAATAATGCAATGATAAATGCTGCATTACCCCTTCACACATGACTCTTAGGGGTACTTTACACGTTGCGACATTGCTAGCATCGGCTAGTGATGCCGAACGCGATAGTACCCGACCCCGATGCACATGTGATATGTGGTGATTGCTGCCGTAGAGAACATTATCGCTATGGCAGCTTCACACGCACATACCTTTTCAGCAACGTCGCGGTGACTACCAAACTATCCCTCCTTCAAGGGGGAGGTGCGTTCGGCGTCACAGAGACGTCACTGCGACGTCAGTAATCGGCCGGCCAATAGAAGCGGAGGGGCGGAGATGAGTGGGACATAACATCCCGCCCACCTTCTCCCTTCCGCATCGCCGTCGGGACGCAGGTAAGGTGATGTTTTTCGCTCCTGCAGGTTTACACACAGCGATGTGTGGAGCTGCAGGAACGACAAAGAACATCGTACCTGCGGTCAACCCAACATTATGAAAATGAACGACGCTACACAGATCATCGATTTTCGACGCTTTTGCGATCGTTCATCGTCGCACCTAGGATTTACACGTTGCGATGTCGCTACCGGCGCCGGATGTGCGTCACTAATGACGTTACCCAGGCGATATTTTGGAAGCAGTGTCGCAACGTGTATAGCGCCCCTTAGCACTAACCAATGGAGGGAGCAAATTTCTGTGATGATCATATGGCTAGAAGTTGAGCTGTTGGGACTGAAAGCTACAAGGGGGCAGCAATGTATAAGTATAGTAGTGTGTTATATACAAGAAAACATACCGTACCGGGCGACACGGTGGCTTAGCGGTTAGCACTGCAGTCTTGCAGCGCTGGGGTCCTGGGTTCAAATTCCACCAAGGACAACATCTGCAAGGAGTTTTTTATGTTCTCCCCGTGTTTGCGTGGGTTTCTTCTGGATACTCTGGTTTCCTCTCACACACGAAAGACATACAGATAGGGAATTTAAATTGTGAGCCCCAATTGGGACAGCGTTCCTGATGTATGTGAAGAGCTGCGGAATATCTTAGCGCTATCTAAAAATAAAGATTTATTTATTTATTTATATGAACTTATTTTTAAGGAGTCAACCCTTTAAATTACAACTATCTTTCCTGACTCCCTATTACTCAAGAACATTCAGCTCGGCCAAACGCCCATGTGTTTTCAAAGTGGAGACAAAGACACTGTCAAGTTTATCTTACAGCAGCTTATCTCTTGAAGAATAAAAATTCCAGACCAATATCCCCCAGACATCATCTGTCGAGAGAAAGTCAGGAATAAACATTAAACTGTTGGTCAATCCCGTCAATACGGATGGGTTTGGTCAACTTTACTCTCATTCGTAAGGGGCCCTAAGACCTACTTTCTGTAATTGATCAGAAGGAAGGAGGTAAACTTGACAAGTTCAATCCTATTCTCAAAATACACCTGGAATATGAATTATTTGCCTAAGGCTACTTTCACACTTCAGTCTTTTTCCATCAGTCACAATCCGATGCCTATATTTTGCACGATTCCGTTTTTTCCCCATAGACTTGTATTAACGATGGATTGCGACTGATGGCTTTGTGTTGCATCCGCAGCACATTGGATCAGTCGTGGAATGACTGACCATCGGGCGGAAGGAACTGCCACTGTTAGGTTTTTTGGCTCGTCAAAAACGTAATGCGCAGGATTCCAGAGCAATCCATCAAGAGGTATAATGGTTGTCTATGGTGCAGGATTCCGCCGTAATCCGTCACACTACAGAATCCAGTGCTGGATTCGTCATGTTCTACTGAGCATGCCCGGCATGTCTGGCACTCCTATTGACACTCCTACTGGGCTGTCCCAAAAACAAACGGATCACGATGGATCCATTGTAAAACAGATGTAACGGATGCGACGGTTCAGTATTTTCACAGGATTGAAGTGAATGGAATCCTGTGAAATAACTCATCTGTTGCGTCCATTGACAGCTAAAAAACAACGGAACCGTCATTCAGTCGCAACGACGGACCTGGCAGATTTGAAACGACTGAAGTGTGAAACTAGCCTTTATTGCGAAGTATCAAACAATTTTATAAAGCTGCTCTTCCATTGACATTTGGAAGATCTACTCTCCTAGTCATGAGTCATTAATTATTCTCTAAAATCTGATTGAAAAACAGAAAAGAACCTTTTTGTAATAGATATTATGACCTGTTCTGGAATACATTTTTGTTTATGGTGAATACCAGTTTACAGATAAGAAAATATCCTATATGTCAATGCAGCTGAATATCTACTGTACATGCTAGATAATTCATTGTCACCCAATGGCTGAAAAATTATTTGGGCCTATCTTATTGTTAAAGGGACTCGGTCAGCAGGATTTTTACATCAAAAGTCTATCAGTACCTTTACTTAACTGGTCCGTTCCTCCGTTACTGAGAAATCAGAGTTTGAATTGATATGCAAATAGATATGGTAGAGCTGAAACCTCTGTCACCTCTGTTCCCCACCAGGCACCACCTCCTCCTGCTTGACTGACAACCTGTATGCTGTGTGACTTCGGGTAGAGGAGCCATTGGTCAAGTAAGAGCAGGTGGACATGGGGGCAAAATAGATCTGGAGTGACAGAGGCTTCAAATGTAATGCTCGTGCAAAAGAATGCCCAGTGCATGGCATAAGAGAGAGGATACATTGGGAATAAAAAGGGTAGGAAGGCCCTAATGGTAGAGAGAGGGGAGAAAGATCACTCCTGACATTAACCTGTGTCTGAGAACTGAGTTCTCTAACGTCCCTATATGGGTCCTTCACCCTCTCCTACTCTCCTACCCGTTGCCATCATGTGCCTAGTCCCTAGCTATCCCTCCACTCACCCTGAGTAGTTAAAAGGCTGGCGGGTGCACTAGACTTCACCACCGCAAAGCCAAACACAGGTGAAGAAAGATAGACAGGGGAACATAGATAAAAGAACATACATCACCACCAAAGTTGCAGCCATACATCAGGGCTGCAAAATACAGGATTCCAGCAGCTTCCAAAGAATTCTTCCCTCCTCGGTGGTCACTACAGAAATGAATTCTATAACCGGCATCTGGTAGTGGAACATGTGACTGTCACGAACAGCCGGGGGGAGTCACTCAGAAATCCCCTGTGCTGGCCACCAATGTCACGATCAGGGGGTAACAAGTGGGAGTCACCCTCCTTTATACCTCCCGACCGACAGACAGAGCACGTGACGCGCTCTCTAGCGCCCCTCTTATAGTCAGGCCAATTATGGAATTGCCCGAAAATAAGCAAGGAAGCTGCTATTCTCCTGTGCCGATGATTGAAGGGCTCCCGGTGAGAGTGAGGTGTATATTCCCCAGCAGACGGAATATACAAAAACCTCCTCCAATCTCCCCGGCTGCCCCACAATAATCCTTGGCACAAACTCGCTGCCACCAACCGACTTACGGTAACTATTAGCCGAACACACAGACGTGGAATTCAAGATCGAGATTACAGAACAGCCCAAGATTAATTATATAATTTAATCGGCCTAAGCCATACTAGAAACTACAATATATACAATAGGGAATCTACAGAATATACATAGGTCAGAGTACAGTTACAAGCAAGATATGGATTACAAACAGGTATACAATTCAATCAGTTACCTTGTGCGTCTGGCCACAGGGGGGCGCTGTAGACCAGGTTTCTAGGATCTTTCCCACAGATGTTTCCTACACGTGACCCCCGGCGAAAGAACAAGCTAAAATGTCCGAACTGAGTTTATCAATCTTGTGGAATCCCCGTCTCCTCCTACCTTCGTGACCTCAGAGGGAAGCACTGCCACTCCCCCCACTTTGAGTCAGATATTATTCAGACAGGGGATATTGGCCATAACTTTGCCTGGGAACGTCGTAGGCGGACGTCAACGCTCTCATTGTGACAGTTATGAATTTAGCTGCAAAACGAGAGGACTCATGACTTGTCTGCTAGTTCCCCACCGGCCGATATCACGTTTGGGGTATTTCCCAAGATCCTACTCCCATATAAAATATGGGCCAGCACCGTCCGCATGCGGGGACGTCATTTTTATGCTTGCCATATTTATGGGAAATATGGTTCACGAGATATTAACCATATTTTACCGGAGCCATTCTGTCTGGTGGCTTCCATAGCCTTATAATGAGATACAAACTCTTGTTACAGGGTCACGGCAGGGGGGCATCCTGTGTCCACTGTTCCCAGCTCATCTAATCTCCATATCACAGGAGATGGCCATTGGATGTGTTGCTGGGATGTGACACCTTCCCAGATGTTAGACATCTGAGAACAAGAAGGGAGGGGGCGCTACCATGGAGTGATGAGAGTGATTATAACTGGAAATCATAATCCTCTTCATATCCCAGGATTTTCCTCACAGTGACTATTTAAAGGAAAGGTGAGTGGTCACAAACTGACTACACCTAAGACTGGGGT
The DNA here is from genome assembly GCF_048569485.1 of Anomaloglossus baeobatrachus. Classification (NCBI taxonomy): domain Eukaryota; kingdom Metazoa; phylum Chordata; class Amphibia; order Anura; family Aromobatidae; genus Anomaloglossus; species Anomaloglossus baeobatrachus. The sequence goes on from NC_134362.1 coordinate 159,388,290, forward strand.
AACAAGGAACTACCAGCAAGAAAGGAGTCCTTACCTTTGCTGCGCCAAAAGAAAGCAAATACATTTGAAATCCCTTAGGAAATTGAGCTGTAATATGGCCTTAGAAACCATTGCAGATGATAAGAAGTTGGAGGACAAATAGGTAAGTGCAATCATAGGGGTACTTTACATGCTGCGACATTGCTGCAATTGCTAGCGATGTCAAGCGCGATAGCACCCACCCCCGTCGTACGGCCGATATGTGGTGATCGCTGCTGTAGCGTCAGACGCACATACCTGTTCAGCGACATCGCTGTTACCGCCGAACAATCTCTCCTTCAAGGGGGAGGGGCGTTCAGAATCACTGTAACGTCACTGCGACATCACCGCGACGTCACCGCGACGTCACTAAGCGGCTGGCCAATAGAAGCGGAGGTGCGGAGATGAGCGGGATGTAACATCCCGCCCACCTCCTTCCTTCTGCATTGCCGATGGACGGAGGTAAGGAGATGTTCGTCGCTCCTGCGGTATCACACATAGCGATGTGTGATGCCGCAGGAACGACGAACAACACCGTACCTGTGGCTGCAGTGATATTAAGGAAATGAACGACGTGTCAACGATCACCATTTTGGAACGATTTTGCGATCGTTGATCGTCGCTCATTAGTGTTACACAATGCAATGTTGCTACTGGCGCCGGATGTGCGTCACTAACGACGTGACCCCGACGATATATCGGTAGCGATGTCGCAGCGTGTAAAGTACCGCATACACTTAAGCAGGCTTTACACACAGCGACATAGCTAGCGATGTTGCTGGTGAAAGCACCCACCCCCGTCGAATGTGCGTCACGGGCAAATCGCTGCTCGTGGCGCACAACATCGCTTACACCCGTCACACATACTTACCTGCTTAGCGACGTCGCTGTGGCCGTTCAGCGTCACAGCGACGTCACTAAGCCCAATAGAAGCAGAGGGGTGGAGATGAGTGAGCCGAACATCCCTCCCACCTCCTTCTTTCCTCATTGTGGGCAGCCACAGGGACGGTGATATTCCTTGTTCCTGCGGTGTCACACATAGCGATGTGTGCTGCCGCAGGAACGACGAACAACCTGCGTCCTGCAGCAGCAACGATATTCGGGATAGGAACGACTGGACAACGATCAACGATTTGGTAAGTCATTTTGATCGTTAACAGGTCGTTCCTGCGTTTCACACGCAACGATGTCACTAACGAGGCCGGATGTGTGTCACAAATTTCGTGACCGAAACAACATCTCGTTAGCGATGCCGTTGCGTGTATAGCCCGCTTTAAAGTCTCGATAAATGTGCTGACTAAGCTTAACAAAGGCCAGGCTTGTATTTACTATACAATGGTGATATTTTAGCTATGTAAACTTTTAACAGAAATTTATGCTTGGTCCCAACCAAAAGTCATTTACTTTTGAGAAAAATATTGATAAATTTGTGAACATAGTTTGCAGAGTTAAAAGGTATGACAGTATGAATTTAGCTTTTCTTACCTTCAGTTTATATGACCTGGATAATTGTATTTCATGCTTGAGTGCAAAAAAATGTTTTGACTAAACCTGCAAGGAACCATATTGCTCCTTTTACTATAGAAAGACTTTTTAAGACCAAAAGGAAAAAGTTTGATGTGCAAATGCGTTAGGATTTTTTTACGATATTGACCCCAATTCACAATGTTCTGGTCAAAGCACCGACCAAGATCATCTCATTGGCCATATTTAAATGTATAACTTATGCAAAATTATAAACATATAAAATATAAGTACTTCTTATATCATTCTCAATAATTGTTCTTGGTTTACAGATACGGTCGAGCAGTGGGGGTCAACCTTGCCCAGATGCTCTTACTTGTTTTTTTGGAAGCTTGATTGGGTTCTTGGGTGCTCCTAGACCGAACAGCAGACATCTGCCCAGGACACTGATGCTTCAGTGACCTTCAACTGACAAACATACAGAAAGTACGAAGGAGACTTAGTTCTCTTCATAATAAGAGCTCAGGAGGAAGAGACTGTTGATCTACACGTCTGGGTGCGTTATCCGGCAACCTGGTACTAGTCTGCTAGAAGTGACAGCAGGGCTTCTGTTTTAGACAACCTCCTCCTGAGCTGCTGATCTGACTCTATACAAGCTTCTCAATCTGTTCTTGTGGTTGAACATGATGATCACCAGGGGCGGACATATTGTCGCGGGCGGGGAAGGACGCCGCTGCGCTCGCTAATGCTCGGGTCCGGCGCTGCTGCGATGGCTGCTCGGTGGCTCGAGCGGTGGGCCGGATCTGGGGACTCGAGCGGCGCTACTCGCCCGTGAGTGAAAGGGGGTAGTCTGGTTTGGGGATTTGGTCCGTGATGCCACCCACGGGTTGTGGTGAGGTTGGGCACCACCGCTGCTGGTGACGGGGATCCCGGGAGCGTTGGTAGGGAGCAGCTGGGATGTTGTTTCCCCCCTCCGTGGGTAGGGGTTGGTGGTCCCGGGGCCCGGTGAGGTGACGGGGAGGCAGGGTTGGCAAGATGCAGGGTCGCCTGGACTGCGCAGCGCGGTGCCGGACGGCACGGTAGTACTCATTCAGCCACAAATGTACGCAAAGTCTCTGGTAAACCAAACGGCTGGATGGACGGGTCCCGCAACCGGCTGCTGTGACTTCTCCCGGATGGTTGGTGGTGGCTGCCTTTCCCTGCACCTTTGTGTATGTTCGGTTCCGATGGATTCCCACCGGTAACCCGCTCCCCGGCGTGTGTATGTGCCGGAGGAGCCCTTTTGCCCGCAGGCTCTGGCCCTTGGAACTCTAGCTGTGGCGTTAGCTGTATTTCCTTTTGCTGGTTGGACGGTTGCCTTCAATCGGGTCTTGGCTGTTAGGAAATCCCTGGGGTTCCGGTCACTGATGGATTTGACCTCTAATGGCGACTCCAAGCCTGGTCGGGGTCCGCAGGCCCTGCCTGTGTGTGCTGGCTTCACTTCGCTCCCCGGTTCGGTACCGGCGGGCCACCACCCGTCCCCGGTCCTACGGCTCCGCGTTAATCTGCCTCTCTTGCAGACGGCCACCACCGTCTGCCAACCTTGCTCTTAGTGCCCGGGCCACACACCCGGACACGGTCAGTTTACTCCTCCACTACTACTTCACTCCTTCACTTCCCTAACTGAACTTTTACTGACTTCCCTTTCCCGCCTCCAGGACTGTGAACTCCTCAGTAGGTGGGGCCAACCGCCTGGCTCCACCCCACCTGGTGTGGACATCAGCCCTTGGAGGGAGGCAACAAGGATTTTGTGTCTGGCTGATGTGCCTGTCTCAGGGTGGGGGTGTATGTTGTAGTACCTGTGATGACCTGGCTAGTCCAGGGCGCCACATTATCATTGGTGAAACATACAGCCACACAGGGGCCCAAGAGATAAAGGTGTCTCCTAAGCAGCTTCTGTCACTGACACATAAAGGGTCCATGTACTGTTCTTGGCAACAGTGGATTATAATGAGAGAAATCTGGGCTACCGCCCAGAGACCAGGACTCCAGAGGCACCCATGTCCAGATTGCCCTCTTTATTATGATGTTTGTGGCAACAGATAGCTTGCTTCTGTTCCCTCGCTGCAGGTCTCCGGGCAGGGAGGTTTCCTAGAACTATGAGGTAGGCAATATAGAATGGCTGCGTAACTCAGTGAAACTGCCATCGGTGATGCAATGACGTAATCAACCATGTACCATGTACACGCATCAAGAGTATGTGGAGACTGGTGGACCGGAGCAGAGTGACTTGGGAACAGGAGCAAGGTGAGTATGTGTTTTTATTTTTTTATATGTGTATGGAGTTTGAACCTTTATATAGGGAGTATGTGGGGTTCCTTCTGTATACAGGGGTTATGTGGGGCTCTTGTTGTCTACAGGGGCTATATGAGGCTCCTGCTGTATACAGAGTCTATATGGGGGATCCTGCTGTATACTGGGGTTGTGGGGCTCCTGCTGTATATAGACTCGATATGGGGTTCCTGCTGTATACAGGAGTTATGTGGTGCTCCTGCTGTATACACGGGCTATGTGGGGATCCTGCTATATACAGGGGGTATGTGGGGGTTCCTGCTGTGTACAGAGTCTATATGGGGCTCCTGCTGAATACAGGGGTTATGTGGGGTTCCTGCTATATACAGGGGCTATGTGGGGGCTCCTGCTGTATACAGAGTCTATATGTGGCCCCTGCTTTATACAGGGGTTATGTGAGGCTCCTGCTGTATACAGAGTCTGTATGGGGCTCCTGCTGTATACAGGGGTTATGTGGGGCTCCTGCTGTATACATGGGCTATATGGGTTTCCTGCTATACACAGGGTCTACGTGGGGGCTCCTGCTATATACAGGGGCTATATGTGGGCTGTGTTGTATACATGGGCTAAGTGGGGGCTCCTGCTAAACACAAAGCTTATGCTGTATACAGTGGCTATGTGGGGGCTCATGCTGTATATATCGGCTATGTCGGGGCTCAAGCTGTGTATAGGAGCTATGTGAGGGCTCATGCTATATATAGAAGTTATGTTAAATTAATTCACCACCCCTGTTCTATTATGTATAGTGCTGTAAATAAGGGGAAAATATAACTTGTGTGGTGCATTTGGCATCTACAGATCTGCTTCTGTGTGCTAATCTTGTGACCTATCACATCATTTATCAAAAGATGATTAAGTGACATATCACATGATATTTCGGGATGGGGCCCTCACCTTCTAAGCTCCCCAGGCCCATGGCTACTCTTCCTCCGCCTCTGGTTCTTGCACAGGGTCCCCTTTAATCTGTGCCGGTCGGTGCTGATCACCTAATAGAAAGGCTTAGTAGTGTCCAAAAAAATGGAAAACAAGAAGCTGGAGAGAGGTATATAAGAGAATAAAAATAAGTGTAGATGTAAAATGAATCAATTTGCTAGTCACTGGGTTCACAATATAAAATCTCCAAAGCTTCACTTACAACCCACACAACAGGATCATTCCGAGGAAATTGTTTTCCTTCTATATGTTCTTTATTACTCGCCTGAACCTCCCCCTTTGCTTTGCCTTATGATATTTCTATTAATCCAATCATCAAGATATTAAGGTTGCTAGGAAGCCAAAAATAATTTGTTACTTGCTTTATATTAAATAAGATGTTTATTGTTTCTAATCAGATAAAAAGTTTAAACATAGACATTAAGAAGGGTTTGTCTTAATAGTGGACAACACATTTGAGAAAAAATACAACCAACTTCAGCCACTTACCACATGTATATAATGGAGTACTAGATTGAGGTTTGTTATCACTGTGGGGAGATCGTGAGCCTTAAGGCCCCTTTACACTAAACAACTTACCAGCGATCCCAACAACGATCCAACCTCATAGGGATCGCTGGTAAGTTGCTAGGAGGTTGCTGGTGAGATGTCACACTACGACGCTCCAGCGATCCCACCAGCAACCTGACCGGGTAGGGATCGCTGGAGCGTGGCTACACGAGTTGCTGGTGAGCTCACCAGCAACCAGTGACCAGCCCCCAGCGCCGCGTGGAAGATGCTGCGCTTGGTAACTAAGGTAAATATCGGGTAACCAACCCGATATTTACCTTGGTTACCAGCGCACGCAGCTACACGTGCAGAGAGCAGGGAGCAGCGCACACTGAGCGCTGGCTCCCTGCTCTCCTAGTAAAGCACACATCGGGTTAATTACCCGATGTGTACTGCAGCTAAATGTGCACAGAGCAGGGAGCAGCGCACAATGCTTAGCGCCGGCTCCCTGCTCTCCTAGCTACAGTACACATGGGGTTAATTACCGATGTGTACTCTGCTACACGTGCAAGAAGCAGGAGCCGGCACTGACAGTGAGAGCGGCGGAGGCTGGTAACAAAGGTAAATATCGGGTAACCAAGGACAGGGCTTCTTGGTTACCCGATGTTTACCGTGGTTACCAGTGTCCGCAGAAGCCGGCTCCTGCTGCCTGCACATTTAGTTGTTGCTGTCTCGCTGTCACACACAGCAATCTGTACTCCAGAGCGGGAGAGCAACAACTAAAAAATGGCCCAGGACATTCAGCAACAACCAACGACCTCACAGCAGGGGCCAGGTTGTTGCTGGATGTCACACACAGCAACATCGCTAGCAACGTCACAAAAGTTGTTCGTTAGCAGCGATGTTGCTAGCGATGTTGCTTAGTGTGACGTGGCCTTTAAAGGTAACCTGTCATGTGGAAAAATGCCTTTAACATGCAGATATAGGGTTAATCTGTAGGTTAATAGCATTCTGAACCTGCCCGGCGCCTGCTGGGAGGAAATTAATGTTATTCCACCTGGCACCGTTCAGGTTTCAGTCACGGGGGCAGTGCCAGAGCGGGTTCAGTCACTGCTCTGTGTAATGAGAGCAGCGACTGTAACCGCCCACCTCACTGACAGCTGGTTCTAATGAGCACTGTCAGTCATTGCGAGGGGTGTGGTTACAGCCCTCTCCATACACAGATCAGTGACTGAACCCGAGCTGGCGATGCCCCTGTGACTGAAACCAGAAAGCTACTGAGAGGATTAAAGTTCATTTCCTCCCAGCAGTGGGGTTCAATGTGCCGTTGCCAGGCAGGATCAGGATGCTATTAACCTGCAGATTAACCCCATATCTGCAGTTTAATAGCATTTTTCAATGTGACAGATTACTTTTAATAATTTTCCCATATTCTGTAAAAGGACAGATATTTCTGGTGATAATCCCGGTACTGTGAACTTACACCAGAAAAGGGCAGATTAAAAATCTTCAATACAAATATATGCAACAATCTCATTCCAATACAGTGTTAGGCCTCTGCCACACTCACGTGAATTTCACGCACGTGCCCAGAGACACGTATTTCCCCTGCGTGTTGCGTGCAGGTAAGTACGTGTCTCTGGTACGTGCGTGACACGTGTGTTCTACGTGTGCTATCCGCGATAGCACACGTAGAACCGGTAAGTATTATACTCACCTGGTCCTTCCTGATGTCCGCGGTGCTGTCCGTGGTGCTAATCCTCGGTCTCCAGCCCTCCCGTCTCCCCACTGCTGCTGCTGCCAGGCAGTGAAGTGAATATTCAATGAGAATAATGAGCGGCGGTCGGCAGCAAGAGGCAGCAGCGGCAGAGACAGGAGGGCTGGAGAAGGTGAGTTAATGTTTTTTATTTTTTTCCCTGACATGTGTGTTTACTCCGGCGCGTGTCACACGGGACCGCATCCACACTACACCCGTGTGGTACGGGTGCGGGCCGTGTAACACCCGTGCTGCCGGAGAAAACACTGACATGTCAGCGCTTTGAAAATCGCACACACGTACAAACGCACACGGACACACGTTCCGTGTGGTTTTACGTGTGTGTGCCTGCTACCATAGGGTAGCATTGCTGTACATGTCTCCGTGCCGCCGGTACGTGTAAAAAATGACAAACACGTGCCGGAGGCACGGATGTGTGGCGCAGGCCTTACAGAGTTTCTTTTATAACACAAGTTTCCATTACTCTGAATTCACTGGTAAAATTAGACCTCAGAAAGAAGAGAGAAGGCAGGTTTATCTGCTCACTGAGAGATCAGGTTGCAGCTGCTGCCCATAGAAATTTAGAGAGAAGTGAGAGGAAGAAGGAGGAAAGACGTACTACAGAAAGAGTCAAAGAATCAGCAAAAGGCAAATACATCTCACCCCAATTCTGGTTCCTTAGTTGCACTACTTAGAATTGCTGTTTAATATGTTGCTTCTTATATATATGTGACAGATAGAGAGGAGAGCATGTGTGACGCCCTGACAAAATCAGGGTGTCGCAGATGACTGCGTAGCGCCCTGGAGAACCAGGTATAGGCACATACAGGCCCCTGCATAACACCAATCCCACAAAGGGTTACAGCAGCTGACCTGAAACCCTAGCCACCCCCTTAGGGCAGGACGGACACACCAGTCCGCGGGACCAGGTGGTTGGGAACGCCCATCTAGGGGTCTGGAGAGCCCGGGGCGGGAAAAGACGACAGTTAAAGTGTATAGACTGAAGTGAGCGGTCAGGCAACTGACAGGCGTCAGGGTAGTGGCCCTGACGTCCTGGCTAGGTGGCAGACGGTAGCCATAGTCGGCAGGAGACGGGAAGACAGCTCGGCAGATCTAGGGTGGACCGGGACAGAATAGGTGCCCTCCGGTACCGACACCGGAGACCCGACTAGCAACCGTATGCACAAAGGGGGTACTCGGACCCGAAGCCAGGACTGGCACTGTCTGGTAGAGTCCCTCGAGCCACACAATGGATCCGGATCTGAGCAGCCCGACAGCTAGCATGGGGGCGGCACAACTGCACCCCTCTTCAAGGTGCAGGAATCCCTCCTCTTTGGCCCTCCATCACAATCCCTATCCCAGTGCACAACATCAGCCAGCAAAGCCTAGTCACCCCACCATGACACTAGGGACACACCACCGGGTGGATGGCGACGCCCACCTAGGGGTTCTTAGGTGGAATGGGTGGGGCCAGAGTCAGTTAGAGAGTGGAGACAGAAAGTGACGGCTCCTGGGCGACCAGCGGAGCTGAATGAGGACTAGGTGGCAGTCAGTGGACAAGGCCACAGGCAACGGAGATCCAGTCGCGGGAGACCTTAAGTTGACCTGGGCAGGGTTGTAGCCCACCGGTGCCGACAGCGGGAGTCCGGTCCGGAGCCGTGCACTGACAGGGTACTTGGACCCTAGGGCAAGGAGTAGCTGCAAGCCCCTTTCCAATTTACCAGCTGGGGACAAGGTTCCAAGTCTTGTCCCACAGGAGGCCCAGATAGAGCGAGACAGAAGACCAACGAGGGGGATAGGGCTCCACAATTGCCTGCTAAGTTTCCACGGGTCAGTTCTTGTGGGCCACAGCTCCCAAACGACAAAAACACCGGGAGTGAACTTCCCCGTTCCATGTGGAGTGGTCAGAGTGAAAATCTAAAACACAAGGTGCAGGAGAAAGGGCCCTTGTTCCACTGTACTGGGGTGCGGGACCCAAGTGCACCCTCCAAAGGCGGCCTGTCACTGGCAGTTTGGTTTACCATCTGGACTCTGTGTGAAATCATTTCAGGACATGTGAGCACACCAACACCACACGGTCCAAACCGTCAGGTTGCTCTGTGTCATGCTATTTCACCTATACTGGGGTCCCGGGTCAACACCTCCCATACGCGTGGAGGGGATAACATCCAGCTGCCCTCACTCCACCAGGCCCGGGGGCACCATCTCCAGCGGCAGCGGCGGTGCCACCAAAATCACCGCATGCCACGGGTGGCGTCACTGACAAACCTTCCCTATACCCTTAAAATCCTCCCCTTTTTAGTTGTGGGCGATGGACGGGTGCTCAGGCACGGATTCTGCTTTCCCCCTCAAGCCACTGCAACGACCTCGGATCCGAGCATCTCGAGCAGCCCCCCTGTTGTGGTCTGTTCCCTGCCCGAAACAAATCATCTCCGCTCCTCACTGTATGTTGTGTATTTCTCCACTAGTCAGACTGGTCTCTTGCTCTGCCTGTGTTGATCATTTGTATCAATAATTGCTATAAGGTTTCCCATACATTGCACACAAGGAAACTAGACCCACAAACTCCTTCTCTTTCCTCCCCACTTCGGAGACTTCTATGGGCAACAACTGTAACCTGATCTCTCAGTGACTAGATAAACTGTTTTCTCTTTGTCAATTTTGATACCAATTTTATTAGTGAATTTAGAGCAAGTGTGACACCCTGGACCCCCAGGGGTCACAGGTAACAACACCACCAACACCCCCCCCCCATCCTTAGTGAGGACGCAACAGTTACCCGAAAGGGAGACCTGATGCCTCCCTCAGGTCAAGTAGGGCACACTAGGTGGGTGGAGTCAGGCAGAAAGATACGCCCACCGAGGAGTCTACTGTCCTGAGGCAGGAAACACAAACAGTTAAGGGGGCTTTACACGCTACGAAATCGTTAATGTTTTGCTTTCGGGGTCAAGTTGTTAGTGACGCACATCTGGCATCATTAATGATATCGCAGCGTGTGACATTGACCAGCGACCTTAAGCAACCTCAAAAATGGTGAAAATCGTTCACCATGGAGAGGTCGTCCCAAACTCAAAAATCGGTAAGGGTTGTTTATCCAGGTGGTTCATCGCTCATGCGGCAGCACACATCGCTATGTGTGACACCGCAGGAGCGAGGAACGTCTCCTTACCTGCCGCCGGCCACAATGCGGAAGGAAGGAGCTGGGCGGGATTTTACGTCCTGCTCATCTCCGCCCCTCCGCTTTGATTGGCCGGCCGCTTAGTGACGTTGCGGTAACGTCGCTGTGATGCCGAACGTCCCTCCCCCTTGAAGGAGGGATTGTTCGGCAGTCACAGCGACGCCGCCGACCAGGTAAGTATGTGTGACGCTGCCGTAGCGATAATGTTCGCTACGGCAGCAATCACAAACACTACTACTACGGGTACTTAAACGCTCGCTATCGCTACAAATTGCTAGCGATATCGCTACCGTGTAAAGCCCCCTTTAGAGTTGTAGAGTGACAGCGATAGTAGGTGTACAGGAGCAGAGCTGTCAGGGACCCGGGTAGGAGCCTGGGCCCCTTGTAACGTCAGGCAGGCAGACGGTGGTGGCCGCCTGCAGGAGTACCGGAGTACGACCAGCGGAACCGTAGGGACCGGGCAGGGTTGGAGCCCGCCAGACCTGAACCGGGGAGTCAACCGTTTACCGGAGCACCAGAAACCGGGTACTCAGACCCCGTCCTAGCTTGGAAACCACTGAGTGTAGGCAAATTGACTGATTGCAGTCTGGACCTCACGGGTTCATTCTCACCCGAAAGAAGGCAAAAGCCCACCGAGTGAGCGCCACCGCCAAAGGCCAACCACACGACGGGCCAGCGCCTGCGGCAACAGAGGGCTCCTCCGGCAGCTGAACGCCGGGGAGTGGGCTACCACTGCCCAGACAGGGGAGCCGAATACCAAAACCAGAGGTGCAGGGAAGAGGGACCATCACCAACCTCACTGGGGACATCAGCAGCCGGCCGCGGGTACCGACCATCCTCAAACTTTGGTTTACCAGTGACCCTGAGTGTGATTAATCGTGAGTACACCGGTGCCCTCCGCTGCGCTGCGCCCTGCACCACATTACCATCGCCGTCCCCATCGGGCCCCGGGACACACCGCCCCTACCCACGGAGGGGTTAACACTAAGGCTGCGCCACCAACACCGATCCCGGGAATACCCTCCACTTCTGCCGCAGTGGTGGTGCATCCTGTCACCACAAACCGTGGGTGGCGTCACGGCTCATCCGACACCCACCATACACAGCCCTCCTCACCGCTTCCCCTTAACGGTCCGGAGGCACTCGAGCCACCGACCACCCAAGCCCGGACCTCGAGCGGCTCGGCCCGAGCAGCGGAGCGGCCGAGCCCTCTCAGGGTGGTACACAAGCAATCAGGGAAGAAGAGAAATTTCATACAGAGTTTTGCACAAACTTCGCCGACTGTCATGGCGGTGTCGGGCTCTGTTCAGATTGCAAATTCTGACACTCCTCCCGATGGTTTCTCTGGTGACTGGGATCAGCACAGGTAGAATCGGGTGTTGACCTGTTGTATGCTCAGTCATATGCACACTAGCAAGAGTTATGTGGGCGTAACACGGTACGATCTATCGTGCGATCGCACGAGCGATCATACCCGCCCCCGTCGTTTGTGCGTCACGGGCAAGTCGCTGCCCGTGTCGCACAAAGTCGTTAAACCGCCATCACATGCACTTACCTGCTGAGCGACCTTGCTGGGGCGGCGAACATCCTCTTCCTGAAGGGTGAGGGACGTTCGGCGTCACAGCGACATCACACAGCGGCCGGCCAATAGAAGCGGAGGGGCGGAGATGAGTGGGACATAAACATCCCGCCCACCTCCTTCCTTCCGCATAGCCGGCGGGTGCGGTGGGACGCAGGTAAGCTGTGTTCATCGTTCCTGGGGTGAACAACCAGCTGAAAGAAAAATAAACAATTTTTTAAAAATGAGCGACGAGTGACAGATAAACGATTTGCACACGATTTGCAAACGTTTTGCGTCGCTCGTAGGTGTCACACGGGACGACGTCGCAAACGATGCCGGATGTGCATCACAAAAACCGTGACCCCAACGGTGCATAGCACGATAGATCGTCTCGTGTGATGTCCACATTAATCTCTACTAGTCTACCTGCTCCTTTGATCACATGTTATGGGGTGACCTATCACATCTGCTCCCCTCCTATTTATACTGTTGGAATCCTTCTACCCATGCCATCTATAGTTTATTCTGTGTTGGTCTGTGAGGTGTGGAGTCCCAGACTCTCTTTGGTGAAAGTTGTGATTAGTAGAGATGGGCGAACCTGAGGTTTGGTTTTCGAACCGAACACCAACTAAAAAGCACAGGGCTCGGAGTTCGAATGCTTTACATGCAAACTTAACTTGTGCAAGCAACGCTGGGCTCAGGTACTCTTGGTGCTCAGCGTTGTGCAAGCCGCTTGCAGTGTTTGAACGGCTCACACTGGGGGTAACAACAACGTGATCTGATGTAGTGTGCCACAAAAAAAGTTTGAAAACGCCCGGCCACTCTTCCCCTAGAAATGATCTGCTTATGGCTGGCTGCATGTGGGCAAGCCTCAAACTGTCAATCAGTGTTTCCAAACTTCATCGTGCAAGGTTCAGTCACATAAAGGTTCAGTTTGTTTATGGCCAGCGAACTGAACCTCCAAAGCTTCACTTGTCTTTAGTGATCAGTGGTGCTTTTTGCTTGGTGCGGTTGTAGAGTTTACCCCTGTTGTTTTGCACTTCCTTTCTGCTCTTGTTTTCCTCCTGAATCTCTTGTTGCTTATCCTGTGTGTGAGTGTGTGTGCTTTCTGATAGAGTTTTGTTTTTTCCCTTGTCTGTCTTTCTCTGTGGTTTCAATGCTCTCCTGTCCCATCTCAGAATTAGATGAGGACTGGTCAGTAGCAGGGCCAGGAAGGAGACTCATGCCTCTCCACCATTAGGAGTATCCCTGAGAATAGGGATAGCATAGGGGCCTGTAGCTTGAGAGACAGCTTAGGAACCACAGTTCCCCGCTATCACAAAGTCATTGTGACAAGAATTCAGTAATAAGATATATCTTACAAAGTTTTCATATTTTTACTTGTAAGCCTCATTTATGGAAAGCTGTGGCATAATTGGAGGTGCAGTTTAAGGTGGCAGTTGGGTTTCTTCTCTGATCAAGAGCAGTTTTATAAGACAAAGGACCGCTTTTGTAGATGGATTGATTGCAGTTGTTCTATCCCCTTATGTTTTTTATGAGTATAATTACTTTTCTTTGTTTTTTTAGACCTACTTCACCATGCATGGGCGGAAATATTTATCTTTGTGTTTTTAAATCTGTGTCAACATCCTTGAAGAAACTTTCCGCACGATATTCACCTATTGAACTATAGATTTATTTACAACTTTGCAAATATACCAGGGTCAGAATATCTTATTGATTTATGTTAACAATTGATAATTCACATCTTACATTATTTTCAGGTTATCTAAGCACAATGTTCAAATAAGTGCTGCCATGGCAACAAGGTCTGCCGGAACAATTGTCAAGAAAGCAAGAAGGTCAGACAAACAAAATTAAATGTTGTATAATTTGACCCTGATGTTCTTCCAAACACCTTCAAAAAGCTTCCTTCGATCTGTACATACAATGCAACAACTTTACTTCCATAGCTGAATAGTTATAGTTTTAACAGGTGACTACTAAACTTTTGTTAGGACTTGTTAGCTTATCCATTATGAAATAGGGGGACACAATAAGTATCACACCACGTTTTATACAAAACTCTCCAACTATCACAGCGGCATCAGACGCTGTTCACATGGCAGATTCTGACACTCCGCCAAATGGTTTCTCTTGTGCTTCTGATCTACACAGGCCGATCAGCGTCAAGCAGCTGTGTGCTCAGTCATGGTCAGCCTAGTAAGAGTTAACCTCTGCTAGCCTTATTGTTAGTGTAGCGCCCCATGGGGCAGGTGTTTTAACCTACTCATTGCCAGGCCGGGGGTGAAGATCCTCTGCGATGTCACAGGGTGGCTTGGCCCGATTTCGTTACCCCGAGGCATACAGAAAGGAGGGTGGAGGGTGGTAGGAAGGATGGAGGTGGTAGTTAGAGGTGAAGGATGGGGGTGACGGTGAGGAAAGTCTTTTTGAGATTGTGATGCCACTTGTGGTACTCGGCCAGGGTTTGGCCGCCGCTGCGTGTGCTGCTGTTCGGGGTTATTGGTTGGGTTACCCCGGGAAGGATGATGAAGGACGGACGGGGGTGTTGGTAGTCCCCGTTGGCGCCGCAGTGCTGAGCACCGGCACCGGCAAATGAGAGGCAGAGACAGGGGCTGTGGTTCCATGTCTTTTACTCACAAATAGTTCATGCTCTGCCCCAGAGTACCGATCTCTGTCACGATGGGCTCCTGCCAATGCCGGATAGTCAGCTTTCACCGCCGGTGCCCGTGAAAGTCTTTTTAGTGAAGTGTCCCTTGGTTGCTCTCCGGAATCCAGGCCAAGCCTCCTTCTCCAAGCCACAGGCCCACGAAGAGAGAGAAACACTAACTCCTGTTGTCAGTGCTAGATGTTATCCTAAGCTGTGCCCTGGAAGGTTCTGCTGTAAGTGTGTTGGTTGCGCCTATTTCTACTCCATGTGGTGCCTACCCCCGGTGGTTGTCCTAGCGACTGGGAAAGTCCCATGCTATGTGATGGCTAATTATCCTGTCTGCCCTAGTCCAACCCCCTGTGGGAAGGCACGTTGCTGTTGTATGTGTGTGTTTTGTGAAGGCACCGGAAGGTTAACCCTCTCCTAACCCAGGTTATTACCCCTGAAAAGTGGTATAATACCCTGTGGCGCCTGAAGCCCAGGGGTGCTTCATTATGCTTCTGGGATCACATGTTGTAAGAAGTCTATCACATCTGCTTCTCTCATACTTAGATTGGAGGAGATCTGCTACCCATGCCAACTATAGTTTCTGCTGTCTTGGTCTGTGTGCTGTGGTGTCCCAGATTTGGTGGGGAAAGAGTTCCTTTATGCTTGGTGTTGTTGTGGAGTTACCCTTTGTCTTGTTGTTTCCACTCTGCTCTCGTTTTCCTCCTAATCTCTTGCTGTCTTATACTTCTGCATGTGCGTGCTTTGTGACAAAGTGTTGGTTTCCCCTGTTTGTCTATTTCTGTGGGTTAAATTACACTCCTGTCCCGATCCCCTTGGGGGAGGGGGTATAAGATCAGTGCTGATCAGTAGCAGGGCCAGGAAGGCGACTCAGATATATCCAGTATTAGGGGTATCTCTGAGAATAGGGAGAGCACAGGGCCCCCCTAGTCTGAATGTCAGCTTAGGGACTCCGGTGTCTTGCTATCCCCATAGTCCCACATGACAATAGGTAAATAGTGGCTGTTATTAATGGGCCAGCCATCAATATAAAAAATTGTTCTGATCAGCAGAAATGCTGATCTCCTGTGAATGCTGGTGCTCTACCGGCATTCACAGGCAGTGAGTCATGACAGCAACAATGGTCATCAGCTAACCCCGCGCTGTCATAAAAACCCTTTGGCGCATCATGATCGAGTCACAAGGCTGGGAACAGCGCGATCTCCATTGGAGCGCCTTACATCACGCTGTCTGAGTTTGACAGCACGATCTAAGGGGTTAACAGGAGCGGGTTGATTGCTGATCAGATCAGCAGACATGTGCAGGAAATAATGTGGGCTCGCCATGCTAGCCTGCATCAATGGGAAGAAGGCGTCCTAGGCTTAACATTTCCTTCAAGTAGGATTGAAGTAGGGTTGAACTGAAGGGCTTGAGCTGGATTAGACAAAAAATATTCAAAAAATAGTGTCCTTTTTTTCTTAAAAACAGCAGCACAGTAGTTCATGCTTAGTATTGTAGCTCAGCTCCATTCACTTGATAGAATCTGTTCTACAGTATATGACAGTGCATGGGTATAAGTGGTGATATTATGGAAAAAAATATCTAATCTTGTACAATTTATATATTACTGATGTTACATAGTTACTTAGGTTGAAAAAAACCTATGCGTATCTAGTTCAACCTTCCTCCTCCAATTCTACATTTTGTCATTAAGCCATTTATAACCGACAATGCTGTGTGTACTGAGGAAATCATCCAGCCCTTTTTTAAAAGCTGTTATAGTATCTGCCATTACTACTGTGCCGCCCCTGTGCCAGCAGCCAGCGCTGCTCGGGTCCGGGCCTTCAGGGGGGTGGCTTGAGGGTCTCCGGACCCGGGGGTCTTGCGGACACGCAGAATAAATGGGGGGGACGTAGATGTATGGGCTAGGCCGTAACGAGTTCGTGACGCCACCCATGGTGTGTGGTGAAGTGGGACACCACCGCTGCTGTTATGGGGCACCCGGGGGAGATGTTGTGCAGCAAGTTGTTAACCCCTCTGTTGCAGGGATGGTGGCCCCGGGACCCAGTGGCTCGGTGCAGGGGATGGCGACCACAGGGGTTGCTAGAGTACTCACGATTAGTAACACACACAAGTCTCTGGTAAACCAAGATGGTCGTGGCCGGTGCTGCGTCCGGTTGCGTTTGGGGTCCCCCACCCGGCTGGTGGTCTCTATCCTGTTCCTGCACCTTTTTGTGTTCAATGGATTTCCCCAATATGGAACTCGGGAGTCCGCTCGCGGCTGGATGTGGCCTAAGGAGCCGTGCCCGCAGACGCTGGCCCGTGGGATCTCTGGGCCTTGGCGGTGACCGCTTATCCCTATTCGGTGGGCTGTTGTCTTCTATTAGGGACTTTGGGTGGGACAGGACCTCTAGTCCTGGCCTCAATCGGTTAATTAACCAGTTCCAGTAGGTTCTGGCGCTGGCCTCAGGGTCCGTGTACCCCCCTTTGTGCACGGTTTCCGGTCGGGTCCCCGGTGTAGGTACCGGCGGGCTACAACCCTGTCCCTGTCCACCTCAGTTCTGCCGAGCCGTCTTTCCGTCTCCTGCTGACGGAGACCACCGTCTGCCTCCTAGCCAGTGGCACCAGGGCTCCACCCCTGGCACTGTTCAACTTGGACTTCACTGCTGGAGCTACACCTAGCTCCAGCCCACACTCCTCTCCAAACTGAACCACAAACTAATCTGTCTGTTTTCCCGCCTTGGGCTGTCTAGACCCCTGGGTGGGCGTGTTCCAACCGCCTGGTCACGTCCACTGGTGTGTCTATCTGTCCCTGGGGGGGTGACTAGGTTTTCTGGCTGGCTGTGTGTTTCCTTGTAAGGGAAGGTGTTATGCAGGGGCCTAACTGTTACTACCTGGTTTTGCCAGGGCGTCACACTCCCCCTTGGTTAAACACAGACTGTCCACAGGCTGTTCGACCACCACCGGTTTATTTTTGTTAACTGCAAAAGATAAAAGGTAACAGTTTACAAGTATATTAACATATTTACATTTCAAGAATATTTTTGTTTTTCTTCCCTTACGGGAGGCATGTTACTTAAACATTAATGTTGCACATATACAACCGGGACGGGACGGCCGGGCCTCCTCACTTCACCCACCCAAAACAACCTATCCCTGGTGCTATCACTAAAACACAGGGTGGCACACCTTGCCCAAGTCCAGGACAGATCTGGGTGTTGCCCAAACGGGCCAGGTAAAAAGTTCCTTACCCGTCAGTCCTTTCAAGGGCCCCACGTCCAGGGGACCCCTGACCCGGAGGTTGGTCACCGGTTTCAGTGGTGACCGGGCTTCGGCCGACTCCACCGCAGGCCCATCCTCCAATCAGCCTCTGCAGAGACTGCGGCTTGGTGAGAAGGTCAGTCAGGGACTATTTACAAGGCCCAAAAGTTTATGGGTTGGCCTACAAGTTCACGGCCATTGTCTTTATTTTAACTTAATAAACTGGAACGGGACATAAGACGGTCCCAACGGGGACTTTAACTTGTGGGTAGCCGGGTTCCGCTACCTAATACCCTTAATCAGGTGAAGTACACGGTTGATTGGTATTCATTCACACTCATATTTACACAATGAACATACACCACCCACTAGATTGCGGTCTCTCTGTACCTAAGTGGTGACTGACCCAAGTTAGGGCGTGTGGACCTTCTAAGCACTCTAGGTTCACACGGGGCCGGTGGGGGAGAGGGAAGTACAGCCACCTCTTTCCCAACCTCGGGTATCGCTGGCAGAGACCTTCAGAGGCGAGGTGTAGGTGCATCCCTGGGCGCTGGTGCTGGTGTGTTGCTGACTGGCTCTTCTGGCTCTACATCTTCCACGGGTTGTGGGAACATGATAACGGGAACAATCCCCGCTCCATTCTGCATAGGCCAATCAGCCAGAAAATCACCCATCACAGTGTGGATCTCCTCCTTCTTCTGTTCCACGCTCGGCGTTGGAGGGGAGACCCCTTCCACCATCTTCAGGGGCTCTGGGCACTTCTTCAGGTGGTCCCTGGAAACAGTGGCCGTAGTTCCTTCCCTGGTCACGACTGACAAGGTAGGTTTTCTTGTCCTCCCATTCAGTGGGTTGGATAACTTAAGGAGTCCTTTCCCACTGGTCGTCTAGCTTGTGTGTCCTTCCTTTTCTCTTCAGTACCACGTCTCCGGGCCCAAAGGGAGCAGCCCGGGCCCGCCTGTTGAAATGCTGCTCTTGCTTCTCTCTGCTCTGGTGTAGGTTCCTTTCTACATACTCCTGGATCTGCCGCTACTGTTTCTGGTGCTTAATGTCCCAATTATCAGTGGGGAAGATGGTCTCGGGTACCTCGACGTCCAATTCTAGGTCTACCGGCAACTTTCCAGGCCGGGCCCTCATCAGGTACGCAGGCGTGCACTTAGTGGAGCTGCAAGGGATGTTATTGTACATGTCCACCAGGTCGGGCAGTTTCTCGGGCCACAGGTTTCTTTCTTCCAGAGGCAGGGTTTTGAGGAGGCTGAGGACCAAGTGATTCATTTTCTCACACATCCCGTTAGTCTGGGCTTGATAGGCCGTGGTCCGGATCTTCTTACACCCGTACAGGTTGCAGAACTCTTAAAAAACCTCTGCCTCAAAGGCCGGGCCCTGGTTCGTGAGCACCTTCTCCAGGTAACCATGCGGCCGGCAGAAGTATGCTTGGAAGGCCCTGGCTGCAGTGCGGCCTGTTAGATCCTTGACGGGAACCACCACCATGAACCTGGAATAATGGTCTATGATGTTTAGGGTGTACGCTCCAGATAGGCATGAGCTTGACATGGTCCAAGGCGACCAGCTTCAGCGGCTGGCGGGTAACGATCGGCTGTAGCGGGGCCTTCTGGCTGGCTTTGTCCCGTCTTCTCAGCGCACAGGGACCACATTCTCTACACCAGGCCTCTATGGACTCTCTCATCCTGCTCCAGTAGAAGCGCTCTCTTAGCAGCATCTCCAGCTTCTTCCAGCCGAAATGTCCGGTCCTATCATGATAGGCTTTCAGAACCATGGGCACATATGCCTGCGGTACCACTAGCTGACAGACCTTCTCGTGTGTCTTCGGGTTGATTAATCCCCTGTACAGCTTGCCTTGGTGCAAGTAGAGGCAGCCCCTTTCTTTCCATAACCGTTGAGGCCTCTGGGGGGGGGGCAGTAGACTCCAGCCTGGAAGCATCTTGAGAGATCATCGACTTGACTAGCCGGACTGCGGGCTCTTGGTCTTGAGCCTCTTGCCACCCCTGGCGGGGCAACGGGTCAAAGCTCGCCTGCTGCTGGCCAACGTAAGGCTTTTCATCCCTCGTCCGGTGGAACGCGGGTAGCTCAATCTCCTCTAGGCCATCTTCATCCACCCCTTCATCGGACAGATGTGGCATCCGAGATAAAGCATACGCGTTGGTATTCTTGCGGCTGACCCTGCACTTAATGGTAAAGTCGTAGTTGGCTAGCCGGGCTACCCAGCTCTGTTCCAGGGCCCACAGTTTTGCCTTGTCCAGGTGTGTCAAGGGGTTGTTATCCGTATAGGCGGTGAACTTCGCCGACGCCAGGTAGTGTTTGAACCTCTCCGTTATCGCCCAGACGAGTGCCAAGAACTCCAACTTGGAAGAGCTGTAATTCTCAGGGTTTCTCTCCGTCGGTCGGAGCTTCATGCTTGCATAGGCGATCACCTTCTCCCTGCCATCTTGCATCTGGGACAGGACAGCACCCAAGCCCACATCCTGTGTAGAGGATGAACGGGAGGCCATAGTCCGGATTGGCCAGGATTTCTTCTCCAGTTAGGGCCGACTTCAATTGCTGGAAGGATTCCTCGTGCTTCTCACCCCAGGCAAACGGAGGTCCGGGACTTCTGCCATTTTTGGTCTGTCCCACGAGGAGGTCTTGCATGGGTGCGGCCATCTTGGTGTATCCTTTGATGAAGCGGCGGTAGTAGCACACCAGGCCCAAGAACTGCCGCACCTCCTTAACCGTGGTAGGCTGCGGCCAACTCTGGATGGCAGTGATTTTCTCGGGATCCGGGGCCACACCTTCAGCACTCACCACATGCCTGAGGTACTGCACTTGGGGCTTCAGCAGATGGCACTTAGAGGGCTTCAATTTCATCCCGTACTTGAAGAGGGCTGCAAACAATTCTGCGAGGTGTTCTAGATGGGCCTCATACGTCTTGGAATACACGATCACATCATCCAAGTACAGCAGGACCGTCTCGAAGTTGCGATGTCCTAAGCAGCACTCCATGAGCCTCTGGAAGGTTCCCGGGGCATTACACAGCTCGAATGGCAGGCTGTTGAACTCGCAGAGTCCCATCGGTGTAGCGAACGCAGTCTTCTCATGGTCTTCCTCCACAACCGCCACCTGCCAGTAGCCACTAGTGAGGTCAAGGGTAGAGAAATAGTTAGCAGCCTTTAGCGCTGCCAATGACTCTTCAATGCGAGGAAGGGGGTATGCATCTTTATGTGTTATCTGGTTAATCTTCCTCTAATCCACACACATCCTCATGGTGCCATCCTTCTTCTTTACCAGCACCAACGGAGCTGCCCAGGGACTGCAACTATCACGAATGACCCCTGTCTCCTTCATGTTCCTCATCATGTCTTTGGCACATTGGTAGTGTGACGGTGGAAATGGCCTGTACCTATCTTTGAAAGGTGGATGTGTGCCGGTGGGAATATGGTGCTGAACCCCCTTAATCCTCCCAAAATCTAACGGGTGTTTACTGAATACCTGCTCGTACTCTGGCACTACCCGGTACACTCCCTCCTTGTGATGTGCAGGTGTAGATTCGGTGCCGACATGTAGCTCCCTGGCACCACCCCTCTAATTGCCTGGATGGGGTGTCACTGCCTGGCTGGGATGCGGTCATAGTGGAGGTGGCTACTTGGATGGCATCTGCATCTACAGTGAACAACTTAGCAATGGTGGCATAGCGGGGCAACCTAACCTCTTCCTCCCCGCAGTTCATCACTCTCAAAGGCACCCGTCCTTTCTTGACATCAATCACCCCTCTGGCTGCCATCACTGTGGGCCAATGGTCAGATGGCAGGGGCTCCACCACTGCCGGGTAATCCTGTCCATGGGGACCCACCGCTAACTCTACACCAAATCTTCAACTCACTCCGTGGGGGCACCACTAGGGGCGCCACATCCATTACTCGCACACCACCAATCTCTCCACCTGACATCCTCATTTACTGCCGCTGCAGGAGTGCCCAGATCTAATGCTGCAGAGCCCTCTGCTGCCCTCCTCCGGCTTTAACAGACAGTTGTTGCAATAGGTGCAGCACTTCTCCCATGCAGTTCTCGATTACATTGGTCCAAAGAACCATTTTTGGGGCACGGTCTCTAGGGTCATTTTGCACTACAATTAGCCCTTGATGTTTCAGCTCTACCCACCCTACCTTCAGGGTTACCTCCTTAAACCCCACCTGAGTCATCGGGAGTCCGTTAGCTGCAATGATGGTTAAACTGGGGTCCGGGGGAGTGAGCTCACTATCAGACCAGTATTGCTTGTACAGTATATGCGGCATAGTTGTTACCGGCGAACCGGTGTCCAGAAGGGCGTAGGTCGGGATACCTTCCACAGCAAGGGAGATGATGGGGCGGCCTCCAATGTACCGATCTCGCCAGTCAGCTGGGCCTTGAGGGTCTATTTCTGAGGAATGGCCCCTGGCCTCAGGGGTTGCTTGTTTTAAGGGCACCGGCGAGAGTAGTGACCAGTCTTGTTACACTTGTAGCAAACGGGTGGGCCATACCGGCTGTCATTGTTTCTCCTCCGCTGCATCCACGGGATGTCCTCCGGGCTGTCGGTGAGCTGTATCTTCTCCGCTGGCTTGGCTTTCGATGGTAGCTGCAAGGCGGCGAGGATCCTGGCGACGTCATCACTCAGGCACTGGACTTGCGACAACAGGTCCTTCGGAATCTCGGCTGCTGCTGCGGGAGCATGCGGGGTCAACAAGGGGACTGCTACTGAGACAGGAGCGGTGTCAACTGGCCAAGACGGTGAGTCGGGAGCACCAGCATTGCCCGTCTGTAGTGCTTTAATGGCCCGGTCCTTTAGAACCGCAAAGCTCAAGTCCGAGTGCTCCACAGACCACAGCCGGAGTTGTTTGCGATGTTCAGCAGATCCTAGCCCCTGCAAGAACTGCTCCACCAGCATTTTGTTGCTCTCGGCCTCAGTAATAGGGTCCACCTGCTTCAGGGTGCGAAGGGCTGTCTGCAGCCTCAAGGCGTAGTCTCGGATGCTGTCCTGTGGGTGCTGTCAGCAGTTATAGAACTGCATCCGCAACTCCGCTTCAGTGCGGGTCTCAAAAGAGACCTGCAGCTTACCAAAAATGGCGGTTACTGAGACCAGGTCGGTGTCTGCCCAGGTCTCCACCTCCTGCTCAGCGACGCCGGTCAGCTGCCCGAGTACCACAGATGCATGCTGCTTGCCAGTCATGGCATACAAATCAAGGATATTGCAGATTTTCTTTTTAAACCTCTGCAGAGCATCAGGTTTCCCATCATACTGCGGTAGCCAGGCAGCACTGGGCACGTAGGGCAAGGAGATCAGCATTACCTGGGTAACCGCCGGGGCCACAGCTCCCCCCGCTCCTGCGACCGGAACGAGGGCCGCCACATTCCCGTCGTCTGCTCCAGTGGCCAGCACCGCTCCGCCATCAGGGTTGGGTATGGACATCTTCCCGCTGCTCCCCCTTGGTCTTTTGCTGGCACTCCTCTTTCAGGCTGGTAAGTTTCGTTTTTCGACTTCCGGCCTTGCTTTCAGGCCACGTTCCCAGGGGGCGGGGCTTTGGCTTTCACGCCCTTTTTCGCGGGGAAGAAGACGCTGGACTGTAGTTTTTCGTGCCAAAATGGTGACCAAAATGGCGACTTCGGAAAATTTGGCAACGGATCACCGCCAAGTTTCGGGGTGTGCCGCCCCCGTGTCAGCAGCCGGCGCTGGTCGGGTCCGGGCCTTCAGGGGTGGTGTCTCAAGGGTCTCTGGACCCGGGGGTCTTGCGGACACGCCGAATAAATGGGGGGGACGTAGATGTACGGCCTAGGCCGTAACGAGTTTGTGATGCCACCCACGGTGTGTGGTGAAGTGGGACACCACCACTGCTGTTATGGGGCACCCAGGGGAGATGTTGTGCAGCAAGTTGTTAACCCCTCCGTGGGCAAGTTTTTCTTCAGCTCACCTGCTGCCCGGACTGCTGAACCTTGCGGGTGCCTTGAATCCACCGGTGAGTCCCAACCGGTCATGAACGAATGCAGAAAGGAGAGAGGAAAGGATCCGGCACAAATTCTTCTTATAATAAAAGCATCATAGTGTTTATTTAGAACATTAACAAACTACCGTCATTCGGCGGATTTCTCATCTCTGGTAATTACGGGCATAGAGTCTGTTCCCAGACCCCCTCATGGAGGGGACTGGTTCCAGGCCCTGCTTTTTACAGAGGCCAAATGGATCTTTTAGCTGGATTCGAGATATCCTGGCGGTTTTAATTACCGCTCCGATCTGCGATATATTTTCTAAACAATAATTAAAGAATAATATTTTGTTTATATCATTGAACCATTCATGACATTCATTGAAGTGTCTAGTTTCCTGTACATTGATCCCGGTTATTTCTCTGCGGGGTTTGTTTATGACTTCGGGGATGCCATAATTTAGGCATGTCAGATATTTTTAAATTTTTGTTATCCATATGGTATGCATATGTATAGGCTTATTTATGAACATAATATTGCACACATCTTCCTTTCCCCCCACTAGAGGAGCTGCCTTATATTTTCTATAGATAAATTTAGGATTCCATAACCTAATATTTAATTTGTGGCTCATGTACAATTTCTATGCCAACCGAGGTTTTTCTGTGGTTCAACCTAAATGAAAAAACATATTTACATGCTCGTCCTTATTATATAACCACGCTTATTTATACTTTTATAGATGTGCATAAAAATATATATACATTTTTATTGTTTTTTATGGTCAGCTCCTCTGATGATGGGATCGAATGTTTGAACGGGCTTATTTATGGCATATCATCTATTATTGTTTATTATTTGTTATTGATCATGTCAATCTGATACCTTGCTCCATATTACTAGTATGTGATGCCATATTCACCTGTTTTTGCACGCAATCATGACATTCCTGCCCCTCCCTTCCATCCACCTAGTGGGTCAGTCTATTTTACTAGCTTTGTGATGCACATGGGGTACTTATGATTAAGGACTCTTTTTTGTTTTTATATTGAAGTCCGAAACGCATAACGTTCCCATGTGTCACGGCCAGGTGGACGGGCAGACCCAGGAGGTGGATCCACTGGGCCGAACTCCAAGATGGTAGTAAAGAGTCCGGTAGCTGGAACACTATAAACAGCAGAACAGTCCGTGCACACGAGTATAGCGGAGAAGTCCCTGGGACCACGGAGTCACGGGTGGTAGTCCGGGTGACGCAGCTCAGGTTCGGAAGCCGAGATGATGTCAGGCGGGGTCCGGAACCTTTGGAGCGAGATGACGGGTCACCGCAGGGATCCGAGATGGTGCGGACTGTCAGGATGGCAGATGGACAGCGTTCGGGGTTCAGGATACGGCAGGACTGGATGGCGAGGCAGGCATGGCTCTACAAGAGAGATAGGTGAGTATATGCACAGCGACACCAGGAGACCTGACTCCTAGCTTAGGAAACACGAAGATCAGGCCCCGCCCCCTTGGACAATAAACCCCTTTATACCCTGTACCTGTTTAGCCTCATTTCCTGTTAATGGACGCTGGCCCTTTAAGAAAGGGTCAGTGACCGCGCGCGCGCCCTAATGCGCATGCGCGCGGCCCGGGTGCCAGAAGTCAGGGAAGGAAGCTGAGAGGAGGACGCAGGGGAGCCGGCCAGGGCCTGGGAAGCCGTCGGGCGCCGGGATCGGAGACCAGGGGGCCTGGGAAGGACGGGCACCGGAGGCTGGAGAGCGGGGAGCGTGGCAGGTGAGCCGGGGAGCGGGGCTGAGGACCCGGGGAGCGGAGCAGAGGACCCGGGGAGGGGAGCCGAGGACCCGGGGAGCGTGACAGTACCCCCCCCCCCACGCCCCCCTCCCTGCAACCGGGACATGAAGGCACGGATCAGAGGAATGCCGTACCGGACGTCTCTCACGGGACACTTCCTTGGATCGCTCCTGAAAGCGAATGTCCACTCGAGTCGCTAGGGCAATCAGGGCATCCAGGGTGGTCGGTACGTCACGACCCGCCAGCTCGTCTTTAATTCGCCCTGAGAGTCCTTCCCAGAAGGCGGCGGTTAGGGCCTCGTTGTTCCACCCGAGTTCTGAGGCCAGGGTGCGAAACCGGATCGCGTATTGACCCACCGTCAGAGTCCCCTGACGTAACCGGAGAAGAGACGAAGCAGACGCGGAGGCGCGTCCGGGCTCATCAAAGGTACCACGGAATGCCTGCAGGAACTCCTGGATGTTCGTGGTCACAGGATCCCCCTTCTCCCACAAGGGGTTCATCCACGCCAGTGCCTCACCCTCTAGATGGGACATGATGAAGGCGACCTTGGCTTGGTCGGAGGCAAACAAATGCGGCAGCTGCGTGAAATGGAGGGAGCATTGGTTTAAGAATCCCCTGCAGGTCTTGGGGTCTCCGGCGTACCAGGGTGGTGAAGCCAACCGAAGTCTGGTGGTATCTGAAGAAGTCGCCACAGGAGCTGGATCCGTGGATTGACTAGTGGAAGCCCGGGATGTTGAAGTCGTAACTGCCACTTGTAGCGTGTTCAGGCGGGCGTCTACAGAAGACATGAATTGCAGCATGCGGGTCTGGACTTCACGCTGGCGTTGGAGTTCCTCCTGTACGGCTGCTAGTGCTGCAGCGGGATCCATGGCCTGATCTTACTGTCACGGCCAGGTGGACGGGCAGACCCAGGAGGTGGATCCACTGGGCCGAACTCCAAGATGGTAGTAAAGAGTCCGGTAGCTGGAACACTATAAACAGCAGAACAGTCCGTGCACACGAGTATAGCGGAGAAGTCCCTGGGACCACGGAGTCACGGGTGGTAGTCCGGGTGACGCAGCTCAGGTTCGGAAGCCGAGATGATGTCAGGCGGGGTCCGGAACCTTTGGAGCGAGATGACGGGTCACCGCAGGGATCCGAGATGGTGCGGACTGTCAGGATGGCAGATGGACAGCGTTCGGGGTTCAGGATACGGCAGGACTGGATGGCGAGGCAGGCACGGCTCTACAAGAGAGATAGGTGAGTATATGCACAGCGACACCAGGAGACCTGACTCCTAGCTTAGGAAACACGAAGATCAGGCCCCGCCCCCTTGGACAATAAACCCCTTTATACCCTGTACCTGTTTAGCCTCATTTCCTGTTAATGGACGCTGGCCCTTTAAGAAAGGGTCAGTGACCGCGCGCGCGCCCTAATGCGCATGCGCGCGGCCCGGGTGCCAGAAGCCAGGGAAGGAAGCTGAGAGGAGGACGCAGGGGAGCCGGCCAGGGCCTGGGAAGCCGTCGGGCGCCGGGATCGGAGACCAGGGGGCCTGGGAAGGACGGGCACCGGAGGCTGGAGAGCGGGGAGCGTGGCAGGTGAGCCGGGGAGCGGGGCTGAGGACCCGGGGAGCGGAGCAGAGGACCCGGGGAGGGGAGCCGAGGACCCGGGGAGCGTGACACCATGTATTAGTATACCTTTCGGTCTTCACGGTAGTTTCTTAATGTTCTTTTATTATAAGAAGAATTTGTGCCAGATCCTTTACTCTCTCCTTTCTGCATTCGTTCTAACTGTAAAGAACCCTTTCCTATTTAGCTGTCGGAATCGCTTTTCTTCCACTCGCAGTGAGTGCCCCCTGGTCCTTAGTATTGTCTTTGGAAGAAATAAGTCATGTGCCAGTCCTTTATATTGACCACACATGTATTTATACATATAAATGAGATCTCCTCTGAGATGTCTTCTTTCTAAGCTAAATAAATCTAACTTTTCCAACCTGTCATCATATGGGAGGCCTCCATTCCTTGTAGTAGTCTAGTTGCTTGCCTTTGAACTGACTCTAACTTCTGAATGTCCTTTTTAAAATGTGGAGCCCAAAACTGGATCCCGTATTCCAAATGTGGCCTTACAAGTGATTTATAGAGGGGTAACAATACGTTGGGATCACGGGATCTATTCTCTCTTTTTATACACCCTAAAATCTTGTTTGCTTTTGCATTTGCTGCAATTACTAACAAAGCAGATGACAATGTTAAATCTTTCAAAGTGTCCAACTACAAAGCAATAAATACAAACCAATACAAAACAAAAATGCAAGTAATTGAAATCAGAACCAAAATAAGGTGATGTTCACATATTGCATTAACCAGGAGGCACCATCAACCAAACAACATCATGCAGGCTAAGGAGATCTCCCAACAACATCATGAAGACCAAGGAGATCTCCAAACAACATCATGAAGATCAAGGAGATCTCCAAACAACACCATGAAGACCTAAGAGATCTCTAACCAACGCCATGAAGACCAAGGAGATCTCCAAACAGCATCATGAAGACCGAGGAGACCTCTAACCAACGCCATGAAGACCAAGGAGACCTCCAAACAAGTCAGAAACAAAGTGGTGAGAAGTACAAGTCAGAGTTGGGTTCTAAAAAAATATTCCAATCTCTTATGATCCTGCGAAGCACCATCATATAATGGTTTTTTAAAAGAACTGAGAGTCCTCAGTAGTTGATACCTTTTAATGGCTAACTGAAAAGATGGTAACAATAGCAAGCTTTCGAGACTACTCAGGTCTCTTGAGTAGTGTCGAAAGCTTGCTATTGTTACCATCTTTTCAGTTAGCCATTAAAAGGTATCAACTACTGAGGACTGAGTAGTCTCGAAAGCTTGGTATTGTCACCATCTTCTCAGTTAGGGCTGGTTCACACTAAGCGACAGCGACAACGAGGTCGCTGTTACGTCACCATTTTCTGTGACGTAACAGCGACCTTGTAAGTCGCTGTTATGATCGCTGCTTAGCTGTCAAACACAGCAGCTGAGGCAGCGATCATAACCGCGAGAGCAGGGAGCCGCGCACACTGCTTAGCGCTGGCTCCTTGCTCTCCTAGCTACAGTACACATCGGGTTAATTAACCCGATGTGTACTGCAGCTACATGTGCAGAGAGCAGGGAGCCGCGCACACTGCTTAGCGCTGGCTCCTTGCTCTCCTAGCTACAGTACACATCGGGTTAATTAACCCGATGTGTACTGCAGCTACATGTGCAGAGAGCAGGGAGCCGCGCACACTGCTTAGTGCTGGCTCCTTGCTCTCCTAGCTACAGTACACATCGGGTTAATTAACCCGATGTGTACTGCAGCTACATGTGCAGAGAGCAGGGAGCCGCGCACACTGCTTAGCGCTGGCTCCGTGCTCTCCTAGCTACAGTACACATCGGGTTAATTAAGCCGATGTGTACTGCAGCTACATGTGCAGAGAGCCGGAGCCGGCAGCACAGGCAGCGTGAGAGCTGCGGAGGCTGGTAACTAAGGTAAATATCGGGTAACCACCTTGGTTACCCGATGTTTATCTTGGTTACAGCTTACCGCAGGCTGCCAGATGCCGGCTCCTGCTCCCTGCTCGCTTCATTTCGTCGCTCTCTCGCTGTCACACACAGCGATCTGTGTGTCACAGCGGGAGAGCGCCTTTGAAGAAAACGAACCAGGGCTGTGTGTAACGAGCAGCGATCTCGCAGCAGGGGCCAGATCGCTGCTCAGTGTCACACACAGCGAGATCGCTAATGAGGTCACTGTTGCGTCACCAAAACCGTGCCATCGCAGCGATTTCGGTAGCGATCTCGCTATGTGTGAAGCACCCCTTAGCCATTAAAAGGTATCAACTACTGAGGACTCTCAGTTCTTTTAAACAAACTTTTTTTTATCTCTACTAGCTAACATGGTACAAAGATATATTTTACCTGTATCATCATATAATGATAAGATAATCATCAGATAATAGTATCAGCAAATAGAAAGAACATGGTACCGCAACAAACCTGCCAAGAGAGGGCCGACCACCAAAACTCTTAGCCCGGGGAAGGGGAGCATTAATAAGAGGCAGCACAGAGACCAAAGGTAACCCTGAAGGAGATGCAGAGTTCTCAAGTGGAGACTGGAGTATCTGTCCATATGACCACAATAAGCCATACACTCCATAGTGCTGGCCTTTCTGGAAGAGTGACCAGAAAAAAAACTTTTCTTACAGCCAAAAATTGGAAGGCTCGTTTTGATTTTGCCAAAAGGCATGTGGTAGATAATATAATAATATATAATAATAATATTTATTCATTTATACAGCGCCATTAATTCCATAGTGCTTCACATACATTGGTAACACTGTCCCCATTGGGGCTCACAATCTAAATTCCCTATCAGTATGTTTTTGGAGTGTGGGAGGAAACCAGAGACCTCGGAGGAAACCCACGCAAACACGGAGAACATACAAACTCCTTGCAGATGTTGTCCTTAGTGGGACTAGAACCCAGGACCCCAGAGCTGCAATGCTAACCACTGAGCCTCCGTGCCTTCCAAATGTATGGAAGAAGGTGCTGTGGTCAGATGAGACAAAAACTGAACTGTCTGTCGCCAAAACAACACAGCTCATCACCCCAAGAACACTATCCCCACAGTAAAGCATGGTGGTGGTGGCATGTTTTTCGAGGGCAGGAACAGGGACAGGGAAAATGGTCCAAGTTGAGGGAAAAAGATAGATAGTGCAAAATACAGGGATATTCCGGAGCAAAACCTTTTTCAATCTGTCAATGAATTAAGACTCTGACGGCGGTTCACCTTCCAACAAGACAATGACACAAAGCTACTGCTAAAGCAACACTCAATTGGTTTAAGGGGAAACATATAACTGTATTGGAGTGGCCGAGTCATAGCCCAAACCTTCTTCCTATTAGGAATCCCTTATCAGATTTGAAGATCGCTGTTCACCAGAGGAAACCATATAACTTGAAGGAGCTGGAGCAGTTTTGCCTTAAGGAATGGGCAAGAAATCCAGTGGCAAGATGTGGAAAGCTCATAGAGACTTATCCAAAGCAACTAGCAGCTGTAGTTGCCACAAAAGGAGGCTTTACAAAGTAGCATCTAGGTTCCACCATTTTTTATATGGCGGAGGCAGCTGTGATAGGACGTTAGCAACCTGTCACTCCAGCGGCTATTCACCTACCTTTGGATAGGTCATCTACATTAAAGTCCCAGAGAACCCCTTTAGTTGTTGTGATATTGCAGAACCTAAAAAAATCTGCTATCAACAGTATCTATAAAGTATCAATGATCTAATAATGATCTGGGGCTGCATGGTGGCTCAGTGGTTATTAGTCACAGCACTGCGGTCCAGGGTTCAAATCCCACCAAGGACAATATCTGTAAGGAGTCTGTATGTTCTCCCTGTGTTTGTGGGGGCTCCCACACTCCAAAGATCTACTGATAGGGAGTTTAGATGATGAATCAAAATGGGGACAGTAATGATGATGTCATGGGTGTGTCACAGGTAAAAGAAAGTCCTGTGGTATCGGGCTGCACAAACTGCTCCCTGACCTATTATTTCTGCTCTATGTATATGTTATCTTATTTATCTACTCTGCTTGAGGTTTATCCCTTTCCCTTTAGGACCCTGTGGAGTTCATCACCACCTCCATTTGTGTCCTTAAAAACCCTCATTCCCTTCTGGTCTGTGCTGGTGATAGGTCTAACACCCTTAACAAGTCTTCAGTGCAAACAGTCAGCTTGCATATATCTAGAGAAACTTTGTTGTTGTTGCAGTTCCTCTCCCTAAGTCATCTGGAGATAAGTTATTTGTTTACTTTCCCCCTGTTTTTTATCCTTGTGTCTTCTTTAGAGCTTAGTGGGGTTGACTAAGCGCTCAACCCATCCACTCCCTACCTAAGGCCTACTTCACATCAGGTATCTGGGTCAGCATATAGGTGGAGAACCGATCTAGGGTGGTGAGGGACCCCAAGGACTAGCAGTAGGTTTGGTCAGGGGTCCCCATCTCCCCCTCCCCTTGACACAGAGTTTCCCTCCTGTTTTGCCGTTTGCTTCGTGCTTCCCTATACCCAGTGTGACAGATGACGTCTGTAAAGCTGGGTTTACACACTGCAACATCGCAAAGGACATCGCTGTAACGTCACCGGTTTTGTGACGTTACAGCGACCTCCCCAGCGACATTGCAGTGTGTGAAACCTATCAGCGACCCGGCCCCTGCTGTGAAGTTGTGATCGCTACAAATCGTTCAGGACCATTCCTAGGTCCTTTGTTTCCCGCTGTGCAGCATGCATCGCTACAAAGTTTCAGTGTGTGAAGACTTTGCAGCGACTCCGTGGCTCTGTCTGTGTAGCGTCCTGATTAGCGGTCACCGGTGAAGGATTCACCGGTGACCGCTAATCCCCCGAGTGACTGAAGTGTCCCCCCTCTCTCATACTCACCGATCCCCGATCCCCGGCGCTGCACGGCGTTCACTCTGTTCCAGCGGCTTTTCCTTTTTTGAAAAAGCCGGCCGCTCATTAAACAATCTCGTATTCCCTGCTTTTCCCCGCCCACCGGCAAATATGATTGGTTGCAGTGAGACACGCCCACACGCTGAGTGACAGCTGTGTCACTGCACCCAATCACAGCAGCCGGTGGGCGTGTCTATACTGTGCAGTAAAATAAATAAATAAATAATTAAAAAATCCAGCGTGCGGTTCCCCCTATTTTAATACCAGCCAGATAAAGCCATACGGCTGCAGGCTGGTATTCTCAGGATGGGGAGCCCCACGTTATGGGGAGCCCCCCAGCCTAACAATATCAGCCAACAGCCGCCCAGAATTGCCGCATACATTATATGCGACAGTTCTGGGACTGTACCCGGCTCTTCCCGATTTGCCCTGGTGCGTTGGCAAATCGGGGTAATAAGGAGTTATTGGCAGCCCATAGCTGCCAATAAGTCCTAGATTAATCATGTCAGGCGTCTCCCCGAGATTCCTTCCATGATTAATCTGTAAGTGACAGTAAAAAAACACACACCCGAAAAATCCTTTATTAGAAATAAAAAACACTAACAAATTCCCTCATTACCAATTTATTACCCACAACAAAGCCTTCCTTGTCCGGCGTAATCCACGGTCCTCCGACGTCGCATCCAGCTCTGCTGCATGCAGGTGACAGGAGCTGCAGAAGACACAGCCGCTCCTGACACCTGCACGCAGCTAATGAAGAGAGCAGTGTGATCGGCTGAGCTGTCACTGAGGTTACCAGGATCCAGCGGTGGCCGCGGGTAACCTCAGTGACAGCTCAACTGATCGCGCTACTCACCGCCGCTCCGGTCAGCTCCACGCAGCAAATGAGGTGAGTAGCGCGATCAGCTGAGCTGTCACTGAGGTTACCCGCGGCCACCGCTGGATCCAGGTAACCTCAGTGACAGCTCAGCCGATCACACGGCTCTCTTCATTAGCTGCGTGCAGGTGACCGGAGCGGCGGTGTCTTCTGCAGCTCCTGTCACCTGCATGCAGCAGAGCTGGACGCGACGCTGGAGGACCGTGGAGTACGCCGGACAAGGAGGGCTTTGTTGTGGGTAATAAATTGGTGATGAGGGAATGTGTTTGTGTTTTTAATTTCTAATAAAGGATTTTTCGGGTGTGTGTTTTTTTACTGTCACTTACAGATTAATCATGGAAGGAGTCTCGGGGAGACGCCTGACATGATTAATCTTGGACTTATTGGCAGCTATGGGCTGCCATTAACTCCTTATTACCCCGATTTGCCAACGCACCAGGGCAAATCGGGAAGAGCCGGGTACAGTCCCAGATCTGTCGCATCTAATGAATGCGGCAATTCTGGGCGTCTGCTGGCTGATATTGTTAGGCTGGGGGGCTCCCCATAACGTGGGGCTCCCCATCCTGAGAATACCAGCCTGCAGCCGTATGGCTTTATCTGGCTGGTATTAAAATAGGGGGGGACCGCACGCCGGATTTTTTAATTATTTATTTATTTACACGGCACACAGAGCCACGCGGCATTAAATGAAGTCGGGTGAAGTTCACCTGCTGTCCCCAACGACCAGCTAGTCGCTCTGCAGGACCGGATCGCTGTTAGGTCGTTGGCCAGGTCTGCCTGTTTGACCGCTCACCAGAGACTTTGTAGCGATCCCGGCTAGGTTGAGATCGCAGGTTGGATCGCTAGAAAGTCTCAGTGTGTAAACCCAGCTTAAAGCGCTGTGTAATTAATTTACACACTAATCCTAAACCTTTGAGTAGATAGATTTTTTATGGTAAACATGTAAATTAGATCATTTTTCAATTCCAAATTTAAAATTGAAACACTTAATCCTTTTTTTGTACCCTGTGACTAGGACTGTAGGCAGCATAGGATGTTTAGTAAAACTTAGCACGATGAGGATGGTGCCAGCAAAACGCTTTACATAAAATGCATAAATAACAATCTAATTATCAGGAAGCAAAAAGATGTGATAGAAACCTCACTTACACTATAACGCCATGATTTGTTTCCTTTGGGATTTAAAACCAGTATATACACATCTTAAAACTAATCCTGTTAATTACCTGCAAACATTATCTTATGTGTGGGAAAAAAAATAAGTTCTACAGGTAAACTGGGAATAAAATATTGCTGAACCAATAGACCATCTGAAGAATAAAACCTATATTATATAGTAAAGCTATTTGATTTATAAAATGAGCTTTTCGGGAATTCTAAAGCGGGCTTTACACGCTACGATATCGTTAACGAATTATCGTCGGGGTCACGTCGCTAGCGACGCACATCCGGCGTCATTAACGATATTGCAGTGTGTGACACTTATGAGCAACCTAAAACGATTGCAAAAGTGGTCAAAATCGTTTGCCGCGGAGAGGTCGTCCTGAAACAAAAAATCGTTTTCTGCTTATTAGCGATGTTGTTTGTCGTGTCTGCGGCACCACACATCGCTGTGTGTGACACCGCAGGAGCGACGAACATCTCCTTACCTGCCTCCACCGGCAATGCGTAAGGAAGGAGGTGGGCGGGATGTTACGTCCTGCTCATCGCTGCCCCTCCTCTGCTATTGGACCACTGCCATGTGATGTCGCTGTGACGCCGCATGGACCGCCCCCCTTAGAAAGCAGGCTGTTCACCGGCCAGAGCGACATCGCAATGCAGGTAAGTCCGTGTGACGTGGTTAAGCGAGGTTGTGCGGCACGGGCAGCGATTTGCCCGTGTCGCAAAACTGACGGGGGCAGGTACGATCGCTTGCGATCTCGCTAGCGAGATCACAACAAGTAAAGCCCGCTTAAGTTATTAGTGGGAAGTTCGTGATTCACAATGCCAAAATTAGAAGAAAGTTTGAAGCCTGTCTTAAGAGGGCTTCTAGGGCTACTATTTCTCCTCGTGAAGACCACCATATGGCAAAGGTAGACTGACAGACCAAGCGATCCTCTCTGGGTGTGCAAATTAACTCCCCTCCAAAAAGTAAGCTGCTCCTCTAGTCAACTATTAAAGGCAACTACCCTCTAATTCTGACCCTTGACATTTTCATGCCTTATGTGGACAGAATATTTCATTTGTCAATTTTTTTTTGTAAACTTGTCTAGCTGTGGCACTGTAAGGGATAAAATATAGTAGATAAATAACATGGTCGAAGATACCGTAACTAACAAATAAACAGCTGCATTCTGAGACGCTAAGGTATACAGACATTGAATATGGGAATTTGGACATGCATTTTAGGAAATACATTTAAAGGGAACCTGTCACCAGTTTTTTCAGAATTGAACCTACAGTATCACCTTCTGCAGCTCCTGGGCTGCATTCTTTGAAGGTGCACCTTATTCCCTTACTCCCCTTGCAGATCCCAGAAATACCTTTATAAAATCTGCCACCATATATGTAAATTAGCCATTCTGGTCAGATGGGCGTCCTTTTCTTGTTCGGATGGGCGTGCTTTTCTTCGGCTCCTGTCACTCCTTCTGCTGTTGTTCGCCTACCTCCTTTTATGATTGACATGGGTGACGCCTCCATCATCATCCAAGTTGCTCTGCAAAATCTCACGCCTGTGCAGAGTCATTCCAGGCTCGCGCAGGCGTAGTTCGCTCTGCCCCATCACGGGTAGAGCCGAAAACATAAGTCTGCTTCGCGAATCGGTGAGGTCTTTGCACATGTGCGAGAATTAGGTCGGTTGCAAGGAAGATGCAAGTGACGTCATACATATCACCGGCCATAATCTCGCGCCTGCGCAAAGACCTCACAGCCTCGCACAAGCGCACCTATGTTTTCGACTCTGCCTGTAATGGAGCAGAGCACACTGCATCTGCGTGAGCCAGAAATGACTCTGGACAAGCACGAGATTTTGAAGAGCAACTTGGATGATGAGGGAGGCGTCACTCATGTCAATCATGAAAGGAGGATGGCGAACAACAGCAGAAGGAGGGACAGGAGCCAAAGAAAAGGATGCCCAACCAACCAAGAAAAGGACGCCCATCCGACCAGAATGGTTAATTTACATACATGGTGGCAGATTTTATAAAGGTATTTCTGGGGTCTGGAAGGGGGGGTCAGGGAACAAGGTGCCCCTTCATAGAATGCAGCCCAGGAGCTGCAGAAGGTGATACTTTTGGTTCAATTCTGAAAAAACTGGTGACAGGTTCCCTTTAAAAATTGAGACACTTAGTGTATAAAAAAAGGCCAGTTTTATGAGAGCCCAGCAACCAGTGTCAAGGCATATCTCCTATGCCGGGTCCCTACTTAATAATGCCTCTACCTGGGTTGAACTGGCTACAATTTTATGAGGATGGGAGGGGCAGGAACCTGCTACTAGGAAATTAAAAATCCCTTTAAGCTAATGAGGAGTGCTCATTCAGAAGGCATGACCCCATAATCCAAAATAAGAAAACTCATGGCACTCCCTAACACACAAGTGTAAACAGGTACATACTGAACATGAAATAAACTAGTTTAGTTTATTTCATGTTCATTATGCACCTGTTCACACTTGTCTGTTAGGAAGTGTTGTCAATTTTCTTATTATGGTCCAACCTAACACCCTGAAAATACCTAATTATCAGTAAACTATAAAAAGAAAACAGAAAGATTGTTCAACGTTGACAATGTTTTAAGAAACTAAATGATGTGGACAATTGTGTTAAAAGCAGAAGAGAGGCTGGTGGTGTCTAAGATGCTTTGCGAGGATCTACATTCCATATTTCCAATTTGCGCAGCTCAAAAAGGGGTGCAATAAATATTGGGACGCAATGACATTTTAGAAGCAGGCAAGCAGGTGTGCTCTATAGTGGGCAACTGGAAAATAATGGGTCAATGTTTGTGATTGCACAAAGCTGTGGACCTTCTGCATCCACCTCTGATTCAATGGTCCATACACCTATATACAGTACAGACCAAATGTTTGGACACACCTTCTCATTCAAAGAGTTTTCTTTATTTTCATGACTCTGAAAATTGTAGATTCACATTGAAGGAATCAAAACTATGAATTAAAACATGTGGAATGAAATACTTAACAAAAAAATGTGAAACAACTAAAAATATGCCTTATATTCTAGGTTCTTCAAAGTAGCCACATTTTGCTTTGATTACTGCTTTGCACACTCTTGGCATTCTCTTGATGAGCTTCAAGGGATAGTCACCGGAAATGGTTTTCACTTCACAGGTGTGCCCTGTCAGGTTTAATAAGTGGGATTTCTTGCCTTATAAATGGGGTTGGGACCATCAATTGTGTTGTGCAGAAGTCTTGTGGATACACAGCTGATAGTCCTACTGAATAGACTGTTAGAATTTGTATTAGGGCAAGAAAAAAGCAGCTAAGTAAAGAAAAACGAGTGGCCATCATTACTTTAAGAAATGAAGGTCAGTCAGTTCGAAAAATTGGGAAAACTTTGAAAGTGTCCCCAACTGCAGTGGCAAAAAACATCAAACGCTACAAAAAAACTGGCTCACATGAGGACCGCCCCAGGAAAGGAAGACCAAGAGTCACCTCTGCTGCAGAGGATAAGTTTATCCGAGTCACCAGCCTCAGAAATCGCAGGTTAACAGCAGCTCAGATTAGAGACCAGGTCAATGCCACACAGAGTTCTAGCAGCAGACACATCTCTAGAACAACTGTTAAGAGGAGACTTTGTGCAGCAGACCTTCATGGTAAAATAGCTGCTAGGAAACCACTGCTAATGACAGGCAACAAGCAGAAGAGACTTGTTTGGGCTAAAGAACACAAGGAATGGATGGACATTAGACCAGTGGAAATCTGTGCTTTGGTCTGATGAGTCCAAATTTGAGATCTTTGGATCCAACCACCGTGTCTTTGTGTGACGCAGAAAAGGTGAATGGATGAGTTCTACATGCCTGGTTCCCACCGTAAAGCATGGAGGAGGAGGTGTGATGGTGTGGGAGAGCTTTGCTGGTGATACTGTTGGGAATTTATTCAAAATTGAAGGCATACTGAACCAGCATGGCTACCACAGCATCTTGCAACGGCATGCTATTCCATCCGGTTTGCGTTTAGTTGGACCATCATTTATTTTTTGACAGGACAATGACCCCAAACACACCTCCAGGCTGTTTAAGGGCTATTTGACTAAGAAGGAGAGTGATGGGGTGCTATGCCAGATGACCTGGCCTCCACAGTCACCAGACCTGAACCCAATCGAGATGGTTTGGGGTGAGGTCGACCACAGAGTGAAGGCAAAAGTGCCAACAAGTTCTAAGCATCTCTGGGAACTCCTTCAAGACTGTTGGAAGACCATTTCCGGTGACTACCTCTTGAAGCTCATCAAGAGAATGCCAAGAGTGTACAAAGCAGTAATCAAAGCAAAAGGTGGCTACTTTGAAGAACCTTGATTATAAGACATATTTTCCGTTGTTTCACACTTGTTTGTTAAGTATTTTATTCCACATGTGTTAATTCATAGTTTTGATGCCTTCAATGTGAATCTACAATTTTCAGAGTTATGAAAATAAAGAAAACTCTTTGAATGAGAACGTGTGTCCAAACCTTTGGTCTGTACTGTACATTAATGATGTTGTCCATTACCTAGACAACCCTTTTAAAATAAAGTAGTTCCCCTTATGAAATAAAAATAACATATATTCACTTTCCATACCAGGGCTCTTCCGGTGACTAGAGATGAGCGAACCTGAGGTTCGATTTTCAAACTGAACACCAAATGTAAAAATCAAGATTCGGGTTGGGGATCTGGTGCTTTACATACGAACAAAACTCATGTGAGCAAAGCTGTGCTCGGGTACGCTCGGTGCTCAGCCCAGTGTGAACCGGTTGCAGTGTTTGAATGGCTCACATTGGGGGGTAACAATAGTATGATTCGATGCAGTGTGCAACAAAAAAAGTTTGAAAAGCCCGCCAACCCTCCCCCGGAAGTGATCTGCTTATGGCTGGCTGTATGTGAGTGGAGACCCAAACTGCCAATCAGTGACTGGATCCGGGGTTCGGGTTAAGCTCAAGCCTGTGGAGCTAGGCTCATTTGCTGCCAGCGAACCGAGCCTCGATGGAACCGCTCATCTCTGCCAGTGACGTCAGCACTGGGTATCCCATGTCATTATGTCACATGAGCCTTACAGCCAATCAGCGGCTACTGTACTTTCACTAGGTCCATTTGCCCAAGGTTTGGACAAAGGAAGTGAGGGTGCAGCAGCCTATTAGTGGCCACTGATTGGCTGCATGACTTGATACATATGAAATAAGTGATACATATAAATCTGGCCTTAGCCAATTTCTAAAATAAATTATGTTTTCTAATACAGACACACTCAGATACTAATTGCACAATGTCCCCCCAAAAAGTACTATAGCATTAGACTAGAAAGTACAAAGGGGTACATTTTTTGGAGACTTTAATGCTGGCACATCAAGAAGTAGTAAAAAAAAATATATCTTCCTATATCAATTGAGTCAAAAACTTTCTCTAAAATTACATAAACACCCATTTATCCTTTATAGATTGCAATATTTTAGCACAAATTGCTTTGTGGTGTTTTTAAGGGAGTTTTTCCACTTATTGATTAACTTGGAAAAGCCTAAGTGACCTGCGTTGCATGTTTTGGGACATAACTTATTTTTTTGATGTTTTCATGAAGTCATGAAGATTTTGTATAAATGAGAACATATGGTATAACTAGTGTAACATATTATTAGGTTTCATGAACATCCAAAGGGTGAATACCATCTATCCTAAATATTTCATTGCCTACTGGAAAAAAAAATTCTCGTATTCCGCCCTATCACATATTACATATTTATTGATTAAACCATAAAAATATATAAAGAAACTGATGTATGTTATGGTGCTGTATATGTATAACTCAATAGCCTGTGCTTTATGTTGAGATAACCTTACATTTTTACCAGAACAGTTTTTCATTTTGAAGTGACATTTATCAGTGAAGTTACTAAAATGGGAAGAGTCACAAGTAATCTGAGACTCCGCTATGTGATGTTAGCCTTAATGGATGCAGTTCAGTGGATATTGGAAATCTTTCAGCTGGTGGTAAAATACAACGGCTACAATAAAAAAATGTTTGGCCCCAGGCTGGTTGTTTGTGTCCTTGGAATCAGGGCATCAGTCATATAAACCCAGGAGTTATTGCAGGAATAAAATCTAATCCCTTTAAATGGTGCACACGACCATAAGTAACTCCTTCCCTGCCAAACACCTCCACTGGGGTTAAGCACTTAAAGGTAAAATATTCCAGACAGTACACTTTATTTTACTTTATTACTGCTCATAAGACCAAACTCTTGTAAAAAAACGCAACAAGCCCCCCTTGTCAGAGGAACCCTTTGGGCACCCCTCAGGCTTCCTCAGACCTAAAAAGGTTATATTAGGTTTTGTAGCATATGACAAGTTACATTTAGGTTTTCCTTAAATGGTTGGTTACATTCTATCAACATTGATCAAAACAAACTCTTGAAACAATGGAACTAGCATCCCTTTTCAGAGTGACCCTTTGGGCACCCCTCAGTCTTCCTCAGATCTTAGAATTGTTTTATATCACTTTTTGCAACATATGACTAGTTATATTTTGGTTTTCTTTAAATGGTTAGTTACATTCTATCAACAGTGATCAAAAAACTCTTGTAAAAAATGCAATAAACCCCCCTTTTCAGAGGGATCCTTTGGGCACCGCTCAGTCTTCCCCAAACCTCAGAAGGGTTTGATATTAGGTTTTGTAACATATGACAAATTACACTGAGTTTTTCTTTAAATGGTTGGTTGCATTCTATCAACAGTGATCAAAAAAACTCTTGTAAAACATGCAATAAGCCTCCCTTTTAAGAGGGACCCTTTGGGCACCCTTCAGTCTACCTCAGACCTTAGAAGGGTTTTATATCAGCTTTTGTAACATATGACAAGTTACATTGAGTTTTTCTTTAAATGGTTTGTTACATTCTATCACTATTGATCAAAACAAACTCTGGTACACAAAAGAACAAGCCCCCTACCTTTTCAGATGGACCCTTTGGGCACCCCTCAGTCTTCCTCAGACCTTAGCATTGTTTTATAACAGTTTTTGTAGCATATGACTAGTTATATTTAGGTTTTCTTTAAATGGTTGCTTACATTCTATCAACAGTGATCAAAAAAACTCTTGCAAAAAATGCAATAAGTCCTCCTTTTTAAAGGGACCCTTTGGGCACCCCTCAGTCTTCCCCAGACCTTAGAAGGGTTTTATATCAGTTTTTGTAGCATATGACTAGTTATATTAGGTTTTCTTTAAATGGTTGGTTACATTCTATCAACAGTGATCAAAACAAACTCTTGTAAAAAATTAAACAAGCCCCCCTTTTCAGAGGAACCCTTTAGGCTTCCCCTATAGCTATGCACCTGGCACAGAGCTTAGAAGGGTTTTATATTAGATTTTGTAACATACAACAAGATACATGTTGGTTTTCTTTAAATGGTTAGTTACATTCTATCAACAGTGATCAAAACAAACTTTTGTAAAAAATGCAACAACCCCCCATTTTAGAGGGACCTTTTAGGTTCCCCCTATAGCTATGCACCAGGCACAGATATGAGAAGGGTTTTATATCAGATTTTGTAACATATAACAAGTTACATTGAGTTTTTCTTTTAATGGTTGGTTACATTCTATCAATATTGATCAACACAAACTCTTGTAAAAACTGGAACAAGCCCCCCTTTTCAGAGGGACCTTTTAGGCTCCCCCTATAGCTATGCACCTGGCACAGGTATGAGAAGGGTTTTATATCAGTTTTTGTAACATATAACAAGTTACATGTAGGTTTTCTCTAAATGGTTGGTTACATTCTATCAATATTGATCAAAACAAACTTTTGTAAAAAATGGAACAAGCCCCCCTTTTCAGAGGGACCTTTTAGGCTCCCCCTATAGCTATGCACCTGGCACAGAGCTTAGAAGGGTTTTATATTAGTTTTTGTAACATATAACAAGTTACATTTAGGTTTTCTTTAAATAGTGGTTACATTCTATCAATACTGATCAAAACGTAAATATTTACAAATTTCCAATGCTGAAACTCTTTTTGTTTAATAAACACTTTTTTATTGCACCGAATAAGAAACACTTATCTGTAAAAGTCCAGGATGAATATTAGACATTACAATAAGTTTTTCATGGCACATACAATGTTCTCTTTAGATAAAAACTTCCTTCCACTATTATGCATTCTACCAGCATCATTTAATAATGTGATTGACTCTTATAATCCTGTCTGTAATCCCTCCAAAAAAATGAAATATATTGAAGATTTTTCTGCTCAAGTCCTAAAGGTGCAGCAGCTCAGAAAGCAAATATCCTCAAAATTGTCTTCTTGACAGTTTCCAAGGA
This sequence comes from Anomaloglossus baeobatrachus, assembly GCF_048569485.1. NCBI lineage: Eukaryota > Metazoa > Chordata > Amphibia > Anura > Aromobatidae > Anomaloglossus > Anomaloglossus baeobatrachus. The sequence continues at coordinate 159,430,491 of NC_134362.1, forward strand.
TACCTGGCTAATACTTATTTCCCTATGCACATGTTTACACACTGCACACACATCCAATGCAATGGAACTAATTGCCCACATCCAATGCAATGGAACTCATTGTCCAAAATGATCTGCATGCAAAGCACAGATCTCCTAATATATTATCTAAAAGTGTTATATAGTAAATGATGTGCTCTATATAGTCAATGCAAGTGAATTAAAGATGCTCCCAATGCAGTAATTGACTTGTGGGTACGGTATCTGCCACTCTCACTTACCTTGTAGGCTGTAGTACAAGGCGATAGACCAGCAATGATCCATTTGCCATATTCAGACCTGAGCAAGAATGAGGGAGAAGCAGTCACCACCTGCCTTTGACTCCTGTAACAAAGCCACAGCTGTCACATGGAGGGAAGCAGCCCAGCTGAAGATTCGCTGCCCTGTGCAGGCTTGTGACTGTGGATTGGTGATGAGTGGGGAGGGAGGTGTTGCGGATTGGCCCCCACCTTCTGTCTTTCGAGCATCTTTCAGCTTTGCTCTGTAGTATTGGATGCATCTATGTTGTAGCAGGAGCTACACTATGTCTTGAGCTCATCCAAGGGCGCAGCACTGGGCAAAGCTGATATGCAAGCGCTAAAATACTGAAGAAAAGAGTCCTAAGAGAGGAGTGCAAGAGTGCAAAGAGCCAGAGGAAGCAGGTGGACACACTGGAGAGCTCGATCTAAGTGGGTAAAGTGCCTTTTACGAGTAGCCCATTAAGCACAATCGACAAGACTCTTTGGACATCTCTAAAGGTTGATGGTCTATTTATATTTCCAACAAGGAGAAGAAGGGAGGAGATTGGGAAGCTAAGGGGGACCTTAAGGTGTGTGAGTGCTCAAGTGGTTCTCTGCTTTTAACTGGACTACCCAGCTATAGCAATGTGGGTCTTGGAGCTGGTGCTGGGGTTGGCATGGCTAGCAGGGATGACCACTGGTCAGAATGAGACGGAACCTATTCTGCTGGAGGGGAAATGCCTGGTGGTTTGTGACTCTAACCCGACTGCTGACCCAACTGGCACAGCACTGGGCATCTCTGTGCGCTCTGGAAGTGCCAAAGTGGCTTTCTCTGCAATCAGGAGCACAAACCATGAACCCTCTGAGATGAGTAACAGATCTATGACTATATACTTTGACCAGGTAAGCAAATGCATGAGGAGAGTGACTTGTCTTTAGAGCATCAGTTCAGCAGGTGCCATATACTGTTCTAGGTAGAGCAATGCAAGTTACATAGAAGCAAAGCCACCTGACTGTCTAGTGGTATAACATTGTCAGAATTAACCCT